>NW_009598542.1:85862-89820 GCF_000690535.1 Cariama cristata | reverse complement strand
ACTTTATTATAACATTTTTTGAATTTGCCACAAGCCTTTGAAGAAAGCACAGTAAAAAAAATCAGTAAATACAGTGCCTGCTGTAGAAAGAAGGATTTGTCACATTTCCCAGAAACTGAACACTCATGACCACTCAGAATGGTAAGAGAGGAGGTTTTGCACATGTTCCCCATGGCTCTCAGCGAGGACTGCAGCAACTCTGACTCTGACTGAATGTGATAAAGAGCATCGAGGTTAATAATACAGTACCTAAACCCAGCATCTGCTATAAACCGGTAATGTCAAACGCTAATTTCTTAATGAATACTCAGCATAATTATGTTACGAGTTATTTTGCTTTTCCTTTCCATTAAAGTTGAAAAGTTTAATTGTTATAATCATTTGTTTGAAATAAATAAAAACATTTTTGGCATTCATCTCTTATCTGACAAGACAAATGTATTTTCTTGTTTTTTAAAAAGGTTTTGAATGTTCAGGTATTTAGTTACAGTCTTCTGGTGGCTTTATTAAATGACTTTTTTCCTATTCTTCCTTAAATATTATTGAAGAAAATTTCAATTAATTTTGAAGTTCACTACTTGAAAGTGGTAGCATGTATAAACTTGTTTATAATATTAAATTAGAAATATATTTACCAATATAAAAATAAATGAGAAATCTGCTGGTTTCAAATATAAAAATAACTAGTACAATCATAATAATGCTTATGTAGGTTACAGTAATGATTGCAGGAGGATGCTTCGACAACTGGTATTAAACTGACATAGAAAGCGAAAACATTCATGCCAATAGGTTATAGATCATAGAATGGTTGGGTTGGAAGGGACCTTAAAGACCATCTAGTTCCACCTCCCCCCTGCCATGGGCAGCGACACCTTCCACCAGATCAGGCTGCTCAAAGCCCCATCCAACCTGGCCTTGAACACTTCCAGGGAGGGGGAATCCACAGCTTCTCTGGGCAACCTCTTCCAGTGCCTCACCACCCTCACAGGGAAGAATTTCTTCCTAATATCAAATCTAAATCTGCCCTCTTCCAGTTGAAAGCCATTGTCCTTTGTCCTACCACTACATGCCCTTGCAAGAAGTCCCTCCTCAGCTTTCTTGTAGGACCCTTTCAGTACTGAAAGGCTTCTTTAAGGTCTCCCCAGAGCCTTCTCTTCTCCAGGCTGAACAACCCCAACTCTCTCAGCCTGTCTTTGTAGGAGAGGTGCTCCAGCCCTTGGATCATCTTCATGCTCTCCTCTGGACTCACTCCAACATGTCCACATCCTTCTTGTGTTCGGAGCCCCAGAGCTGAAGGCAGTACTGCAGGGGGGGGTCTCACCAGAGTGGAGTAGAGGGGCAGAATCCCCTCCCTCGACCTGCTGGTCATGCTGCTTTTGATGCAGCCCAAGATACTGTTGGCTTTCTGGGCTGCCAGTGCACATTGCTGGGTCATGTCCAGTCTTTCATTCACCAGTACTCCCAAGTCCTTCTCTGCAGGGCTGCTCTCAATCCATTCATCATCCCAGTATTTTTCCTTATGACTATTTAAGAGAGAAGTATCTCCAGAGTTTTAATCAGGTATTTGCTTTGATATACTGTGGTTTTAATACGCTTAGTACTGTAATTATACCTTCTCCCTATATATAGCAACACATAAAAAAAATAGTAAGCACATTCATATATACTATTGCATTAATTAAATATTAAGAGGTTTTCAATAGACAGTGGGTTTAGCTGCATTTAATTCTATTTCATTTTTACAGGACCTCACAGAATATACTGAAAGTAGCCTCATTAAGCTTTTGCTGCTTTTAGAACACTGAATTTTTTTTTTTTCCAAAAGTACAAACAACAGTTGTTTTCTGGGAGCTGGATTCATGAAGGAGCATGATTAAAAAGGGCTCAAGGTATCAACATACTCAGATCTTCCAAGTTAGGCATATACCAAGGGAACTGAAAGTCAAAATACGACTCAGATAGAATTCCGTCTGTCTAGAAGAGAGAACATCCTGATACAGGCCAGGATGCTGTTGGCCTTCTTGGTCACCTGGGCACACTGCCGGCTCATGTTCAGCTGGTTGTCGACCAACACCCCCAGGTCTTTTTCTGCTGAGTAGCTTTCCAGCCACTTGTCCCCAAGCCTGTAGCACTGCATGAGGTTGCTGTGACTGAAGTGCAGGACCCAGCACCTCAGTCTCGTACAGTTGGTCTCGGCCCATCGATCCAGCCTGTCCAGATCCCTCTGTAGAGCCTTCCTACCCTCCAGCAGATCAACACTCCCACCCAGCTTGGTGTCGTCTGCAAAGTGACTGAGGCTGCACTTGATCCCCTTGTCCAAATCATCAATGAAGATGTTGAACAGTCCTGGTCCCAAAACTGAGCCCTGAGGAACACCACTGGTGACCAGCTGCCAACTGGATTTAGCTCCATTCACTCACCACTTTCTGGGCTCAGGCAGCCAGCCAGAATGTAACTTAAAGATGAAATTTCTGTGAAACAGGAACTCAGAAACTTCATCTTCAGCACTTAGTAACATACTTAAATTCAGATAGAATCATAGAATCATTTAGGTTGGAAAAGAACTTTTAAGATCGAGTCCAACCATAATATAGTATCTTTCACATGACAGTAAAGCATTGCTGTCCCCTCGCATGCCTACACAATCACATAGTGCTTGGGGCATTTGCTGTGGAGAAGGTAAGATCCTTGGTTCTCGGAGGGTATGTTTAAACCCTTTTCCCAGAAGCACTCTGGCCACTTAACTGTAGAAAAAGATTACCGTCATCAGTGATAAGCACATGTATTGTTATACATGACAGATACTGCTATTCCAAGGGGAGTTAGGTGTCGAGGACCTTTTGAGAGTATAGGCCTAATTTATTCTGCATTACAGTTCCGTCCTGGGAATAAAGGAGAAATATTTGGAGAGCTGCAGCCACTCAATTTCCACTTTTTTAACAGTCACCTAGAGCCTGTTCTGGTGGTGCATGGGCAGTTTGCAGTGTCACCTGTCTGCCATCTGTATCGTTGCCTAATGCCAAGCGGTACTGCTCACAGTAGTACTGGCTGTGAGCAGTACCGCTTGGCATTAGACAACGATACAGATGGGGCTATGCTGGCTGTAGCCCATGTGAGGGCTCCTGCACTAAAAGGGGAGCAGAGCACAACCATTTCAGGTGCAGTATGGCTGTTGCAGCGGTACAGAAAAAGTACTAGGGAGAAAATTATTTTGTCTGTAACAGGAGATTAAAAACAAGGGGCTGGTGGACAACTTTCATTGCTGAATCAGGACTTCATCCTTACCTGTTTGGAAGAGTTTCTTTTGTAGGACTTGACATTCAAGTCCTTGATTTTAGGTGCACTGTGACTCGGTTACTGTGCAGTGGTTGGACTCACTGCTTTACCTTTCAGGAAGAAACATAAAAGAATCACAGTTGTTGCATTTGAAGATCTCTTTTTTTTAAAAATAATACCATTCATTATATTCGAAATAATTTGTTACCCTGGTTTTGAAATCTACATTTTCAAATTCTGAAATTAACTTTGAAATTAATGTCTAAAAACTGACTCATTTCAATAAATTTAAGAATATTTTTTTTTATTCACCATATATTGCAAGTGCACTGTTTTTCTACTATAAAGCTGAATTATGCTTATACTGTTTTTCAAAGAGACAGTTCAAGAGTCTTTATGAGCATCCTTTTGTATAGGAAAAGTTGTACAACTGCTATGATCACATCGCTGATCGCTTATGATCCTGACAATGGAAAGGCTTCTTGACCCTTAAGTTTGTGCAATAACTACTGGATTGCTTTACTTGTGCTTGTTAAAAAGGTTGGATGTGAAATAAACTCATCTTTCTTGCGAGTAAAAAACCAGAAAAATGTTTAATAAATCACATTGTGATTTATATTTTGTTGCCTGAAGCAACTTGCTATCTGCACTATTTAAAGGTTTTCACATTTTCTCCTTT
>NW_009598542.1:56173-85852 GCF_000690535.1 Cariama cristata | reverse complement strand
TCCTGCTGAGGGTACTTAGCTAAGCAGTACATGGAGACTACTGGGAATCTTCCAGAAATCTCCTTCTGACCAGTGAGTCACAGACAAATCCTGAGAAACTTCCTGTAAAGCAGTACATGCTAAACCAGCTTTTTTCTTTTTTAAAGTCAATAAAGAATTTAGTTAGTATCTACACAAGCCATGCATGTATAATTGGGCTGTCCTTTGATTTAAATTATGATAATAGTGGTAATTTCGTTACTGTTGCCAAAATTCGTGTTAACCTTGTGAGAAACATTCACCTATGTAGTTTTTAAGAGAGGACAAAGTCCATGAAGCAAAGTTTTTACTTCAGCGCTGGGTGCACGGGAGATCACTGCCGTGATCCTCCTGCATGCACCAGTTGGTCTCACTTCTACATACTTATTTAGGACAGTCATTCATACTCATGCCATTTCTCGGAAGTCTTACACATATTCAAATGATTTCCTCAAAGTTATTTACATCTATGTCCTCCCACTTGCATCTGCGCACTGTTGTCTAGGGGTCTTCTTTGAGGGTCGTGGGGTGAAGGCTCAAAGTCTTCCTCTTGGTTGAACTCTTGACCTCCTTATTCCTGCGCCTGCACTCTATGCTCCAGCTACATAACAAAACCACAAGTTGACAGGTAATCTTCTCCTTCTTCCATATAAGGGCAGGAAGGTGACAACCATGCTAAGTGGTATCAGCTAAAGCAGCTACTTGACCCTATACTCGGATACACATTTCCCTGTCTCCGTCCCCATTCTTGGGCTCTTGGAAACTTACATTCTTTCTGACTACCCATCTGCTATGGCTTAAGCAAAACTACATTATTGTTTATCACAACCTGTTGGATTAACACTATAGTATTTCCATTTAGATATCATCTTGTGCTTGTAAACGTGCCTTTCACTTGAGAATCTCTTGGTGCTTTGCACATTGAGCATTGTTGGTACTAGACTCTGCATGGAAAATGGAAGTTCTGAAGAACTGGTTTTTAGAGATTAAAAGTAATGGGAATTTGATCTGTAAATCAACTCTGAAAATAAGGAATAATAGACAGAGAAGGGTATCTTGATTTATGCTGTTGTTATCATTACACTATATTCCTGTCTTAAGCAGAATTAAAGAAAAATACCAGTACAGCTTGGCAATTTAAGGCCATTATGCCATTTTTTGTAGTTTAGAATTTTAGTCACAGTCTAGATGACAAATAAAAATAAGTTTGGGAGCCTTGAGACCTAGATCAGTATGATACAAAACTATCAGACAATTTTGTAGGTCATGCAATTGCTGTTCATGTACAATTGCACCATATGCATTGGAAAAATCTGTGACTATACAGTTAATTATTAACTTCTATGTTCATTTAATTCACAAGTCTTTAAGAAGATAAAAAGTGGGGTCCAGGTCTTTAAGATGGAACCAGATAGGGCTATAATTTGCCTATAACATTAACTCTTGCAAACATTTTTTGCTTGATAAGATATAAAAGAAAATTAGCATGTTCTTCCTCCCCTGAAGTCTACTTCAAATTATTTTAGAACTAGTTTAACTTCTGACAGCTGAAATGCATACATTAGCTAGCTAGAGCCATCTGCAAGGCAAACACATTCTTACCTCATATGTTTCTAATTGGAACATGTTGTCTTTCGGGCACCGTCAGATGCCATGCTATGACTGGTAATGAATTCTGGAATCATGTATATGCCCAAGGATTTATAATCCGCAAGGATTAAGGACAGGCTCTTGTGAATTTCAGTTATTTTCACACTTTGACTGCAAGTCTAAACAGTATTTCTTGGGTAGCAACCTAATTATATGAAGAGTTAATACTCCCAAACAAGGGATTATTTTAGAGAGACTGGGATTACATAGGATTCTTTAAAGTATTATTTTTCACTTTTCATTGCACAGGATGGTCATCTAGATTTTTACATCAGTATCTACCATCCTTTATTTATACAGGCAATACAGTGAGACTACACAAGATTTCCCTTCTGCTTAGTCTGAATTTCATTCTTCAGTTCAGAAACAGTGGAGTACTTTACATGATTAGCATTTTAATACTAATTTTTTTATGACAGAATAAAAAAGTTTTTAAATAATTAATTTTTAATGCTTGTATCAATATCAAAGACTTACCATGATCTTTTTATTGGTGGCATTTACTTTTTCTGCTTCATTGTCATGGTTGAGGATAAAAGATTACATGTGGAGTACATTTTAAGTGATTGCCTGATTACATTTTAATGCCTTAGCGGAAATGTAGAAATATTTCAACTAAATGTTGAAAATCATTGATGGAAAATGTTTCATGAAAATGAAATAGATTATTATTAAGTTAAAATGTTATCTAGTGAAAAGTCAGAATATAATTACCGTAGTTTTCTCATCCTAAAACCAAACTGCAAATTTAAATAAGCCATCACTAATACAGTATCATAGTCATATGTATCACTTGTATAACATCAATCTAGAGATCATGGGAAGTTTTATTTCACTTGTAAATTGGTATTGAGATGTTGAGGGCATGAACCTGAAGGAGTCTTTCCAAATTTTATAAAATAGAAAGAACATTAAAAAATGTGGGTGAGGGAAGGTCGCACTGCTGATGGGTGCCAGAGGAGTATCTGGTTAGGATATGCTGTAGTACTGAGGTCTAAAATGTTTTTCAAACTCAAAAAGTAGTTAGTTAAGTACACACAGGATACTGACTGCTGCTACAATACTAAAGGAAGTGCTAACAGATATATTTGAAATTTCAAACAATCCTGTGGGGCTTTATTCAGTAGTAACATTTTTCATGTGTCGTGAGCAATCCTGAATGAAGGAACATGCTTTCCCACCCCAGGATTAACGTGTACAGACCTTACGCTGCCAAGACCCCTTAGGAAACCAGGACTAGGCAGGCTGAGCCAGGACCTCAAGGGCTTTCATCTTCATGCATACGATAAGCAAATAGGTTCATCAGTCACTCTTCTGTTCCTCTTCTCATTTCCTACCAGCCTCAAACAAAGCTGACGGAATAGTCAGCTGTTTTCTAGGCAGTGTTCAGCAAAATAGCTTTGTGCCATTAACACTTACCTTCCTTTTTCTAGGCCAGGCTGAAAGGCACCCTGTACCTGCCACTGCTACCCAGTCCTGCCATCAAGTACCTCCCTGGCAGCGGCTGCTTTGCTGTCCTTTGCTTATCTGCTACTTTACGCCCTCATGGTTGGTTTCTCGAAAGAACCATCCATGCTCTGGCTCCTGGAAGCCTTTATAGAGAACTCCTATATAGCAACCCAGAAGTCACTTTGAAAACACCTTTGTTTATATCTAGTGCTACGAAGTGTTTTGTGCACTTCTTTGGTATGGTATATATTTTCCTTCTGTTTACATTTGCCACAATTTTCATTAAAGGCTCTAAAATAAATTAAGTCACAGATTCTTACCTGGGTGTAAGTTTACGGTTTCAGGGGGGTATGCCATGCCTCAGGGTATCAACTGATTGAAATGGAAGAGCAGCGCCAAATGGCAAAAAGAAATGAAACGTAATAGCACATCATCTTGTCTCCTTTAGGCAGAGTTCAGCAGTCACATGTCAAGCAAAAGACCTTAAGAAAACTGGCAATATTCAGGAATGTTTTAATGAAGAAGAAAAGGAGAGTCAATGTCTGCCATCAGATGCCCTGTATAACTCTTAAGGACTCGCATGGGACACCTGTGCCTTAGAGGACAAAAGCTGACCCTGAAGTGCCAGTGGAAACTGTGTATACGAACACGTAGAGAGAGCCCTGTGCAGCACTCAAAGGGCAAGGAAAGCCTTTTGGTCTCCTATTTAACTCTGTCCTGCTGAGAGCCTTTCCTTGAGAAGCGAGCCCTGAGCTTTTTGTTCTACAGTGTCAATCTGCTGATTTGCCCAGAAGCATGCCTCAGATCAAATCTGTCAGCTTATTCAGCACATTTTCTCCAGCGTGTATCAGAGATGAAGTTTGTCCTGTAGGATCTATCTGTAATAAAATAATTTTAGTGAAATCACAATACAGAATTACACGTACCTTCAATCTTCGTTTAGGAACATATTTTTTTTTTTAAATAAGAAATCACTCTGTAAAAATATAATAAGAGAAAAGTGGAATGTCCTAAATTAAAGATTACATTTTACAGTTAAACTTCCACAGCGGAACACTGGAAAGTACTTTCAAATAGGATTACATTTGAATGCCTTTCTGGAAATGTAGAAATATTTCAACTGAAGAAAATGTTTGATGGAAAATTAAATAGATTATTATTTTTTTAAACTTATTTTTAATTAAGTTATTTTATTACGTTCATTTTGACAGTATGTATTTTACAGGATTACATCACAGCAACAAAGAAATCCTAACACATCTAAGACACTGGAAGTTTAGTCTACTTTCAGTCATGGGTTAATCAGGTGTAAGTACATACAAAATTTGAACTTGCTTGTGCCACAAGAAATTCTGAAAACTCATTTCAGAAATTCCATCAGAATATCTTTTACAATAATGGAAGAAGTTTGTAAGACAAAAATGCAGCTGCAGATGTATATGAGAAACAATGATAGCTCCCATTGAGTTTGCTGGGATATGGATCACTGCTGAAGTCCATCATAAATAGGTGTATTTAAGTTTTATCATGCTTTGACTCCCCATGTAAGAAATCCTAAAGAATCTATTTTGAAGAAAGGTGATCTTCAGTTCTGGTTCCTTTAGAAGGAAGGCCTTATGTTGGGAATGCCAAACTGAGGTAACCAAAATTAGAAAGTGCTTTTTGAAATTTGAATTCAAACCTTTACCTGTAAAAATTTCAGATTTTAGACTTTAAAATTTAAATAATAATAAAAAGTTTAAATAATAAATTCTGAATATCTATTTCTTACAGTAAGATGACTCATACTGGAGTAATACAACTAGATTTCTTGTGATTCTTCTGTTGGTACTCTTCTACACTTTACCATTAGATTACTGCAACAACCACAGATTTCAGTAAGTTGGAGGAAAGATAACCCCTTCAAGTTTGAACTGGTACCCATAGAGAGATTGGTTATATTGACTCAAGACACCAGTGAGGAAAAAAAAATATAATAAATTGTTCCAGTCAGGGAATTACACATATGTACAGGAAAGAACAGAAATGGACATAAATGTGGGCCAAATTCTTTCAGCATTATACGGCCTTGTGTTATTAAAAGAAACCATGATGTTCTACTCAGAACTTTCTGGTTTATTTGCCCATTATTGAAGGATCCACTTTTTCTAGTCCTGAACTTGGTAAGTCATGTGTGATGACTTCACAGAAACACTCATATGAGAGATGCTCCAGTCCCTTAATCATAGTAGTCCTTTGCTGGACTCTCTGTAGTAGCTCTATACCTCTGTTGTACAGGGGAGCCCAGAACTGGACACAGGACTCCAGGTGTGGCCTCACCAGTGCTGAGTAAAGGGGAAGGATCACTTCCCTTGACCTGCTGGTCACACTGTGCCTAATGCAGCCCATTGGCCTTCTTGATGTAAGGGTGCATTGCTGGCTCATACTCAACTTGTTGTCCACCAGGATCTACAGGTTCTTTTCTGCAGAGCTGGTTTCCAGTTGGGTGACCCCCAGCATGTATTGGGGCGTTGGGCTGTTCCCAGGTGCAAGACTTTGCACTTCTCCGTGTCGAACTGCATGAGGCTCCCTTCAGACCACTTCTCCAGCCTGTCGAGGTCCTGCTGGACAGCAGCACAACCCTCTGGTGTATCAGCCACTCCTCCCAGTTTTGCTCTCTGCAACTTGCTGTGGGTATGCTCTGCCCCATCATCCAGATCATTAATGAAGATGTTGATCAGGATAGGTCCCAGTTTTGATCCCTGGGGTACATCACCAGTTATTTGCCTCCAGTTGTACTTTGTGGCACTGATCAAAACCCTCTGAGTTTGGCTGTTCAGCCAGTTTTAAATCCACCTCACTGACTGCTATTACTGTCTCAGCACTTTTTTCCAAACAAAGAGTATCTCTAAGGAAAGCTTGTTGTCCTGCTCAACATCTAGCCCAGGGCAAACCATAGCATATATTGCCTCCTTTCTCTCAGCATCTGCCTGGGTGCAGGGCTGACCACCAGGACATTGCTCTCCATGTCCTACCTTTGTCTTTTCCATCCACTTGCAACTCCCCTTGTACAGACCTGGAATTCCCCAGAAGGGACTGTGCATCCCACAGTTATGAAGTGGTCAGGAAGGCCAAGGTCAAAAGATGCTGAAAACATCCACAAAAGCAACACTATGCACCATCAAGACAGTTACTTGTCACATGATAGCTACAATAGCTACCTTTCCTCCCAGAGGTTCATGTTATCATCACTAATTTTCTCTAAAAATCACAAAATAAACCTGAAGACTGCTTCTTCATCGTCCTTTTCCATCTCAGGATCAGTAGCTGTGGTAATGCTATTGCTGACATATGGTAAATATTTCAGGTGTGTATGTAGTGTACTGGTAAAAGCTTAACTTAGATCTCAGCTTCTGTGGGGAGGTACACAGCTGTGAAAGAATCTGTTGTCCTTCACAGCAGCTGCTCCCTGTGCCACTGTTGCTTTGGCATTTTTAAAAAATTGTGTGAGGGAAGCAAGATGACTGAACCTTTGGCAGGTAGCAGATAGCAGAGCTACAAACACACCCACAGCTAGGCAAGAAACTCATACACTTCTAGGTGTGCACAAAGTCCCTTTGCCTGTCAAAGCCAAACTTTGCCTTGCTCTTTTTCCTTCAACAGTTAATTGGTCTGGACTAACAGCACCAGCACTTAGTATTTTTCATTACCAGAATGCGTTAAGATCCACACCTTGCCTCAACATGATTTCTGACAAAAGCTGACTGTTTCC
This sequence comes from Cariama cristata, assembly GCF_000690535.1. NCBI lineage: Eukaryota > Metazoa > Chordata > Aves > Cariamiformes > Cariamidae > Cariama > Cariama cristata. Next base: position 78,984 of record NW_009598542.1, on the reverse strand, counting down.
TGGAAAGTACTGAAACAAATAAAAGGCTGCTAGTATGAAAAGAGTTAATCACAGCGGTAAAAAATTCAACAAACCCTAGCTGCACCCTAAACAGAAACAGAATAGACAGGCTAACAAACAAGACATTGATTGAAAAAAAAAATTAAAATTATTAAAATTTAATTCCACCAAGCAAAATCTAGTGAAATGACTGTAAAATATTACAAACAACTCAAATTTTATTGCAAACATTTTAATAGTATTGCAGATAAGAAAGACAAGCTTGCAGAGCAGGAACAATTTAACCAGAAAATTGCTTACAAAGGACCTGCTCTTTCTCCCACAGATATCAACAGCATTTTACAGGCAGACTTCAAGGAAAACCAAACTTGAGCCTTCAAATTGTTATCGTATTTTTACAAAAGTATGTATCTTAAAAAAGCAATAAAGGATAAAAAAAAGTACTCCCACTCTATGCCCTTTAGGTGTTTTCCTATGGAGGATGTCTCTCAGAGTTGTAACAGTCTTCATTTTGTACATTTGTAATCTTTTAAAACTAATTGTCCCCTGGAATTAATAACCAATGTAAGGCAAAACAATATAGCCCAAGAAACAGTTTATTGTTTAGGCCTTGGAGAAAGGTAGAGTTACACATTTAGAAATGCCATACAAAATTGTAACTCGTACTAAATTTAGGAAAATGCAGCCACTCTCAGTCATTAATTCTTGCTGTAAATGTACAAAACGGGCCAACATTACATTGGTTTTTTTACTCTCCTTTGTTGCCTTTTGCAGAATAAAACCATGGTAACATGCTATTAAAAATGATGGAAGTAGCTCTTTCTTTTATAATTAGTCAGTACCCACATTATGTTTCTTATGTCTCAATATATTTTGAAATATTTACTTAAGGATATTGCTTTATCAGATATCCTGGTTAAATAATTTTAAATTACAGTATTACTGGAACTTCAGACTACGTAAGCTAAGTTAAAGTAACTTTTCATGACATCTTTTTATTTTAGTATTTTCTCAGATGAAAAGGTACAAGCAATTTTGGCTTAACAAGTGAATCAGTCCCTCTCTTTACTGAGATATGAGCAGTAAATTCATAAGATTAGAGAGACAAAAATTGCAGTTAGAATCCCAGTTCTGGCATAGATGAGAAAAAACATTTAAAATTATTGATAATACTTGAGTATACAGACCTACACATCTGCATGTAGCAAAACATGAGCCTATCACCTAAAAACCCTTGCTTTTAAAAGATTTCTTTGTATCAACATAAAGAGGGAAAATCACCAAGTGCTTTACTACAGCCTTAAAGCTTTTAAAATGTTATGTCTAATGCCACCAATACTAGAGCAAATCAGCTTTAGGTAGAGACAAAGTAACTAAATATACTCTAATTACAGAAAATGCATTTCTGTCACAACCATGACTACGTTATGATGGTGAATTTCAATTATCGTATCTCCTTAAATTTGCATATTTTAAAAAAAGATGGAAAAAGTTATTTAGTCCAATCAGTTTATTTAGACTTGTAATTTTTAATTCTACACATATTCTGGAAGAGATTATTTTATGCAGCCTGTAAGAAAACTAAGTATTAGTAGCTGATTTACTGCTGTTTTTCAGATAAAATGAAAGTTCCTGGTCCTGATCACTTTATAGCCTGTAAGAGACTGACCATGCTGGCCCTGCTCCAGTAAGGAAGCATAAGCACATGCTTAATAAAACCCCTGAATTCATTCCATTCCATTCCATTTGGCAGATGGCACCTTCCACAACACATTTCTCCTTGTTCTCTGCTAGAACAGGGGAGTACACCACCTACTGAAAAACCACAGGTCTCCCACACAAATCCTGATACCACAGGGACTACAAAGATATACATACTCACAAGCTTTTCTAGATGAAACCAGAGCGTACTTTGCAGGGTCATGCCCTTAGAAATAAAAACTTCTTGAAAAGTAAGCCCCTGAACTACCTTGTGCCATTCTTTAGCACCTGCTTCCTGCAATAGTTTCTAATGTCCTTTTTATTTAATTGACGCTCTTTCACTTTCATTTGAAAATACTGTGTGAAGCAGCAAGTTGGGAATGATTGCTGAACTGGCTGCACTTTGGTACTGTAACTCAGCAATCTATATACAGAATAACTATAAAGTGCTTTAGAATTGTTTCACATGAAAGGTGCAAATAAATACCATGTCCTCTTACATGATCTCTCTGGAGACACATAGTCCCGGTGAGCCTACACTTGAGAGCATCCTCAAATTGTTACAGCAATTTAATAATGATACTGATTCCTTACACTGGCGAATACTTCCTGTTCCAATATTTACCGGGGTTAGTGCCTCAAGGCATCACAGCCAGCAGGCCTGCTGCTGGCCCTCCATTAGCTGTCTTGCTGGATCCAAAAAAAAAAAAGGTACAGAGCTACTCTGGGAATCTGCACAAAAATGGTCCCTTTAATGTGCAGAACTTTGGGTTGTTAGTTGATTCATCCTGATTGCCATGTGCTGAAAAGATGAACTGTCAGCACACTGTGCAGTATCATTTCTCTTTTTGGTTAACAGGCTCAAAATTTCAGGCACTGAGTACAGCACATCTCCACAGCAGAATGCTGACAAGTCTATCAATTGTAAAAATTTTCCAGGATTTGGATTACACCATTGAAACAGCTCTGATGAATATCTATATAATGCATGGTGCAGCACTGCAGTGCTTATAACCTCCTGTTCCCCAAATTCTGGCTATAAATGCAAAGCATCTTTATTGCTTTTACGTATGAGGAACTGAAGCACCAATGAGTGAGTAAAGTGTGTCAACATAGAGCCAAACCCCAAAATGACTCTATGGATCATATTCTGTTGTAGTACACAGAACTCCGCTATGAACAAGAAGTATTTCTACAGAGTAATATTTTATACATTAGGGGTAAATCCTGTTCCCATCAAAATCAAGGCAAAACTCCTACTGAATGAATTATGATCTGGATTTCACATTGTATTTGGAACCAAACTCAAGTACTTTGTCACACATAGCAGAAGTGTCAAATAGCTTCACAGCATGCTTGATGCAGTCTATTACAATTCTGAACGACAAAAATGTAGTATCAAAGAAACATTTTGCCTTCTTCAGGTTTTTTCTATTCACATTATCGTAGTTCACATGACTGTTGTTTTCCTTAACTGGATTACTACAGACTAAAAAGGGAAAAAGAAATAACAAAGAAAACAAAACACAATAAATCCTATTACCCAGTTGACTGAATAAATGTAGATGATCACCATGTCCATATCAAACCGCCATCCACGGCTATCATCCTCAAAGTCCATGTAGTCCATCCTGTGAGCAGCGTGTGGGAAATGCCTCCTTGTTACAGGATCTGAGCGTCTTTGAAAACCTGCTGAAAAACAGACTAGGAGATAAAAATCTTCATAAATGCAACCAGATCTCCCCCAGTTATTTACAGGACAAATGGAAGCAGGAAATCTCACACCTCAGTGCTAGGTTTCGTCACTTTATTGGACAAGAAGCTCTCTGCGGACTTGATTCTGAAAGATTCAAAAAGTAACTCTGTCTTCCATGTCTAGAAAATAATACATACGTTTGTTTGGATTTGGCACTCTCTACTACAGTAAAGTAATGCTAACTGCTTATGTTATCCAGACCTATGAACATCTCTCTTTTGGTGCCGTCTTCCACTGAATTTGATTCAGTGACCTAGAAGTGAAAGGCTCCATATACTGTATTCTCTTGGGTAAGTAATCTCTGGATTCCCTAAGTCTACTCATCTGAATTCTTCAGCAATCGAGACACATCCATATGTGTACACACATAGTTCAAGAGCACACATATATTTCAATTCCTATTTCTAGAATTTGAATATTTTTTTCAAAACACTGTTCTGAATAAATCCTGCTTGCTTTAATATTATGTCTCTATATCATACGTACCAGGTTAAAATTCAGTTTAAATTACTGTTTGTATGCTGATAATACCATAAAAATATACATAGCCACATGCAAACACAGCCTTTCAAATGGCAGCAAAAATGTAAGAACAGCCTGAGTGTGGGGTCCTGCCAAAAGGAGGACTTTTCATTCCTCTTTTTCATTCTTCCCTCTTCATTCGTCTCCTGACTTCTCTATGTAGTAAGAGAAGTATTACAGGAGCATAGTTCCTGCATATGTCATGATATGAGGTTAGAGAAGCGTCTGTGCAGCTGTGTTAGACAGCAGCTTGCGGCAGAGGAAAGAGGCTGTGAGCTGCGCTGCAAAGGCAGAAGATCTGTCCCATTCTGATGAAGGACAAGGAAGGAATGCAGTTGTACTCGGCTGGATTTTCATTCCATTTTCAGGTAACTCAATCTTTATGACACGTTCTTTGATTTTGGAGAACAGGTCTTTGCTGAGCTGCCCAGATGCTTCTCCTTTGCTTTGACATCATGGCTTTTGGAGTCTCCAGGTGGGTAGGAAGTGTCCTCTTCAGTGTCCACCACTGCACACCAGTGTGCCTCAGCGTGCGTTCCTCACTTTTAACCTACTGTGCTGCCTTCTAGTTGAGCTTAATTAAGTCTCCTTGAAGTTCCTCATTCTTCTGTTTTTGACTAAAATAAATAATTGCGTATAATTGTGTATATAATTATTTCATTTTAACATTCTCAGACCTTATTCAAGATAATTGAGAAATATATTTTGAAAAAGTGTCTCAATACAGAGTTTTGCTGGAATTTCAGTATTTTTCCTTTTTGGTGGTGGATGTTGATTGTTTCTCTGTACTTTTTTCTGAATTAATATTTTGCCCAGAACTTTTATAGCACAATTGTTTCCATGCCTTCCAAAGAAAAGTATTCTCTCTCTTTGCTATCCTTTTTAAGACAGTTCATCAGAGACGTTTTGACTCCAAATTACATAGGTTAACTGGTCCTCTTGTATTTGTTTGACTGCTTTATTTATAAATTTGACTAGACTACTGAGACACATAAATTCTTCCTTTGGAGAATCACTTATGGTTAGACATCATGGTATCATTGCTTTTTATTTTTTAGTTTAATTACAATTTGAAACAGTTTGTCATGTATAAATACTGAGTTTCTAGATCTGTATACATCACAATCTCTCTAATGTTATTGATCTTATTTTGGAGACTATACATGAAATCTCCATGCTAGTCAAGACAGTGATGACGTTTTGTGATGGTTTTCAGTGACTTCCAAGTGGGCTAAGACTTGCCCAACAGCTAAATATGGTATACAGACTCTAGAAAAAAAAGTCAAAAATTCCAGGGATTTACTTTTAAAGTGTTTTAGATTACAATACCACAAAAATTTATGCAAGTGCATGAGCTAAACACCTGCTCAAAGATGCTGAAGATCTGTTTAAAGTATGACATGGACCTCCTTTTCTTTATGTTATGCTTTAGATTATGCTAATTTAAAATTATGTTAATTTAAAACAGTATCTTTGATTACTGAAAAATAACATTAGTAATTCAGTAACAAAATTCTGAAAAATGTTGATCTTCTTTAAATCTTTCTGCCAAGATGTAATTTACTTGAAAAATGCTCATTTCAAACTTATCTCAATTTCAAACCTGTATTTTTCTTGATTTCTTTTCTAACATTTTAAACATTATTGTCAAATAGAAACCTTGATTTATGTTGTTATATTCTACTTTTTAAATTTAATTTTCAAATGGCATTAAATTTATCACTAATGCTGTATCACTCACTTTGCCTTTTACACATGAATTTTAGTGTATATTATCCTCTCTGGAGGGTCTTAGTCAAGACTGCTACCCGTGCTTTCTTTTTATCTAATTCTATACTTAAATATAACACAGAATGCTACAGGCTGGTTTTGGATCAACAGGGATAATCAGGGAATTATGCAAACATGTGCCTATATTAGTTTTGACTTGGTAGTCTTCACCTGCTAGAGGATTTGGACAAATAATATCCTTGATTTGTATGTCTGTGCAATTCACCTTAAGCAAACCTGCACTGAGTTTTCCACAGATTAGACTTTGTAATGTAATCATTCTACATTCAAGAACAGCACTTTCAGTATAGGAAACTGGCTATTCTCTAATTGCTCTTCCTATAGAAAGCCATAGAAAAATTGTTGGTGCTGTATTAGAGGTATGTATACAATCAGGATCTGCTTACTATACACCGTGTGTAATCCCTGTGGCTACCCTGAGTGTGAGTAAAGCTACTGAAAGTTGGCGGCCAGTTATGTGGAATAGATTTCAATTCCATTGCTGAAATAGTCTCTTTTTTATCATCTGTAAATTGATTAAGCTTCAGCTGAAAATGTCAATAGTACAACTGTCATGTAAACAGAATTCTAGGACTTAACAGAGGCTAATGAAGAATGAGAACTGTTTCTTTTCCCTGCAGTATATTACCAAACAAACTTGCACACAGTACTGAAACCAAGGATCAGATTTAGAAACCTGTATGATAATGCAGAAAGGTTACTGCAGACTCTATGATCCATACTGTGACTACTGTCTTTAATATATTCTGACATGAAAAATACCTTCAGATGTCTGTCTCTCCAGCTAGGGTGGAAATAAGGCATGTCTCTGCATCTGATTCTAGCCATCTGCAGATAAAAACTGAGAGCTGTACAGTTCCTCAAAAACTGTACAGCAACATGGAGTAGAGGTTTGAATTATGAAACAGAAGAGCTGAAGGAGCTTCAAATCACTTCTGATGTATTTGCTGCTTTTTAAAAAGAAACCCTATCTTATTTGATTCACGGGCATGTATTTATTAAAACATGTATTTTACTTAACTTCTTTGTGCATGCCTGTGTTGCTATACTCTGAACAAGAACTTCCACTCAGATCACATGAATATGCGTGCACAGTGCCAGCAGAGTCTGGCAGACTGTTAGTGGAAACCTGTTACTAGATAACAAAAACAATGTTGTGTGCAAATCACACTTTTATACTCACCAAAGCATGCAAATCAAAAAGGATTTTCACCACAGCATCAATAGGCACATCTGTTGCATGTGTCCCTGCCAAGGTTTTTGCAACCTCCTGTTGAGGTACTAGCAATACTCAAAATAAGACTACAAACAATTTAAAGTATTCTCCCAATTTTATAAATTGACTGACCTCATTTTGTTATGACTAAATAGGAGATGGAAAATTTTACTCTAAAAATGTGCCCAAATGAATAATATGCAAGCTATAATAACCATTTACATTGTGAGTGTTCATGTAAAATTACATTACCTAAGAACACTTGTTCTTAGGTAATCAGATGTACCAAGGTCATTTTAACGCAGTCCCTTCCTTCTGATTATGAGCTGCAGCAGACAGAGCGAACCACTGAAAGACTGTAAGAAAAGGCAAGCACAGACTGACACCTTCCCATATGTGCCCCTGCAGCAATCAGCAGCTTAGGATCCCAGTGCTTTGGAAGCTGTGCTCAGAACAATGTGTTAAAATGACATTGATAGGATTTTCTTTCCTTACATGTATCTGTGCATACTTTTGAACCAGATCTCATATTGCCTTCACTTACTGCACTTTGTGCCCCTTGGTGGAGTAGTCTTAGAGCAAATAAACTGATTTCCTGTCAGGTGAAAGTAAACCAGAAGCTCCAAGAGCTCTGATGTGTTCCAGTATTCAGCCCTTGGGATTGGAAGTAAGTTTCCCCTGCTCCCTAAAATGCAAATGGAGACATCTGGCTCTCAGTGCCAATTGTTTTGCCCTATCTATTACGGCTGATATAATTGCTAACGCAAGAATGAGAGATGGCAATCTTTCCTAAAACATCTTTATGCCATTCATAATTTTACAGACCTCTTGCATCTGTCTTCTGTAGTATCCTTTCCAAACAAAACACTTGTAAATTTCCTTTGTATGGAAAAGTTTCCATACTTCAGATCATCCTTTCCACAGTATGCTTAACCCTGCTTTATCCTTCTTCGAGCTGATGTAATCTAAAATTACATGCAAAATTGGAGATGTGGGATCACCAAAAATCTAGACAATGACATAATGTTTTCCATTTTGTTATGAATTCCTGCTTGCCTTTTGACTATGGCTGTGCATTGAATGTTTTCTGAAAATTAATCACAGTATTACCCAGATCTCTTTTCTCAAGTGGCAATAGCTAATTTACGGCTCATCATAGTGAATATAATGTATCATGGAGATTGCATAGCCTCTGTGGGCAACTGCTCCACCACTTGACTGTCCTCACAGTGAAAGTGTTTTTCTTACTTGCAGTCTGAACCTCTCATACCCCTTATTGCTCATCTTCCTGCCATGCACCACTGTGAACAGCTGCCCTGTCTTCCTGGTGGTCTCCCTATAGGTATCATAAGAGATCCTCCCCAAAGTCTACCTTTCCCCTGACAGAACAAGCCAGTTTCCTCAGCCTCTCCTCACAGGTCAGGTGCTCCAGGTCCCCTGAGCATCCTGACGTCCCTCCACTAAACCTGCTCAAATTTACTGCCATCTTTCCTGTATTGGGTGGGGGGCTGGGGGCAAAATTGCAGTATTTTAGATGTGGCCTGCTGAGTAGCAGGGGATAAAAACTTCCCTCATCTACCGCTGTTCATACATCATGCTCCTGTTCATAAAGCCCAGGACGCTGTTGGCCTTCTTTGCTGCCAGGGCACACTGCCAGCTCATGCGCAGCTTGGTCTCCATCAGGATGCCCAGGTCCTTTCCAGAGAGCTGCTCCCCAGGCTGTCAGTGCCCAACCTGTCTCATCGCCAAGGGCTCTTCCTTACCAGGTGCAAGACTCAGCATTTGTCCTTCCTGAATTTCACAAGGTTCCTTTCAACGCATTTCTCCAGCCTACCTAGGTCTCTGTGAATGGCAGCCCTACTGCTAGGTCTGTCAACCTGTCCTCCAATTTGTTGTCCTCTGCGTACCTGATGAGAGTGCATTCTGTTGCCTTGCCGAGGTCGCTGACCAAGAGAACTGTTAGCTGTCAAGTTCATATTTACTATCATCAGTGAACTGAATAATTTAGTATCACTAATAAACTTTATCTGCTGCATACGTATCACTTTTCCCAATCACATATGAATGTTCTGAACTACACAGACTGCTGTGGGACTCCAACAACAGTCCAATGTGGTTTGCTAGATGCTCTTTTACATCATATTTTCCATCTTCTACCTTGGTCTGGTTTTCTTTTTACTTGCCCTGCTGAAAGGGACTTTATCTGCTGAAGCACCTGCTTTACTGTTTCAGTCCATTTCCCCAGCCTGTCTTGGTCTCTCTGAATAGCAGCCCCACCACTAAGTCGACCTACCGGTCCTCCAATTTGTTGTCATCTGCAGACCTCATGACAGCGTGGAGAAATGGGCCAAAATTTCCCAGCATTCTGTACTTTTTTCAGAGATACACTGTTTTTATACTGCTTTCACACACGAGGCATCATCTCGAACTTCTTGCATAAACGCCAGCCTTCTCCCATATGCACATCATGCAGCATCATATTCTGGTTCTGCTAATATAATACCTAAATTGCAAGATTTCCTGGTTAAAATGAGCTATGAGATCTGTATTTCCAACAAAGAAAAAAGCATGTATTGCTAGAGAGGTTTATGAGAGGATGGCACTTATCCTGTGTGAATGCCTGCAAGCGTGTCCCATTGACTGCTGATCTCATGTTGCAAGCTCTAACTCAGTCTCAAGCCCTCCACCAAACTCAAGTCCCCAAAGCATTCAGTTCCTTCCCCAAACCAAGGCCACTCAAGCCAATCACCATCCTTCTCAGATCCAGAGTTTTAGCTTTTCTCCTCCTCCTGCATGAAAAGTTTGAACCTCCCTACCCTCCTGCCTCAGATATTTCAGCTCCACACACCTGTTCTCTCAGAAGTCAAAACCTCATTTTTTTCTAGAGAGTCCTCAAATTCCAAACTCCTCTTGCTCCAGGATGCACACCAGAACCTCCAGCTTTTCTGCGCTAAAACTTCTACCATCACCTTTCAAGGCCTTTCTCACTGCGAAGTCCAATAGTCTTCCCAAACCTCCCTCACTATCCTACTCCTACCTTCCTCTCAATTTCTCTCTGTTTGCTTTGAATATTTCTCTGCTCTTGCCCTTCTGATTTTACCTGTGGGCTCTCACTGGCTGCCAGCACCTTATATCCATGTGTGACTATACTTACGTGATGGCCTGAACATCTCTCCATTCCTCTTCCAACTCCAAAATCCAAGTCCTACTTTCTGCTAGCAGTTGGGCTTTAAAAAACCCAGATGTAAAATGTACTTAAGCTGGATATAATCCTTATCGAAAGCCATTTTTATATTCACTATGATGTCTGTCTTACTAGCTGTAGTACTTTTGTAGGGCTTTTGGTTTAAATGTTGAAATCTGCAACAGTGCCAGAGAGGTAAATTGTGTGTAAGTAGTTATTCGCACATGAATAAAATGCAATTTATTGAATTTACTGTGCATACGATACAGGGTCCTTCTGTACGTGAACAAATCAACAGTGTGCAGACAATTGAGGGAGGAATACACAGTAACTGCTTTTCAAGATGTCAAAGGATGTTGTCTGCAAAGGGTCTAGAAAAGCAACTGATTACTGCAAAAATCTGAAAAAGGCATGTCCCAAAACCTTTCATATGGGACACAAGATTTGATTGCATAAAAGGCCCTCCTTTTTATAAGGCAGAGTGCTTAGGAACCACTGTTCTCCACTCTGACAACTAGCTTTTTGGTTTGTGACTTTCGTAAGGCATCTGACATAAGAAAAAGAACATCATACTACAGACACAATTATGCAGAAATCCCAAAATGTGTTAATGCCACTAACTGACATATATTTCACTGGTCGAAGTAAAAAGCTTATAAAAACTGCAGTCCTACAGAATCAACCACCAGGCAAATAAAGCTCCTTGCTGATCAGTATCAGCATAACTATTGGCACTTATGGCTAAGAATCATCTCTACTCTCTTAGAGCTTTACAAATCCTATATGGGTCTGGGAAGAAAATATACACAAATGAACCAGAAATCACTTAGCTATTAGAAGAAGACAAAACCCCCCAAAATAATTCATAGACATTCTTGTAGCAGTTCTTACAAATACTTATTTCATACTGTTCTAACTTGCCATGTTATTTTCAAGATTATAAATATGATCATCTACTTTTTTTCTGTAGCTATTCTCTGACTTTTTCTACAGAAATCTGTAACTAAAATAAAGGAGGGATTTAAGGTTATATACTATACATCAATACATAAAACCCGTACTTGAATTCATTTGCATTTCTTTGGACTAGTGTTAATCACTGTAAATAACACCTTTCAGGCCTTCAGGACAGAGAGGAGGCAACTTCTCATTTGAAGTTTTTTTCCTCTGTGAAACACTATAAATTTCATTCAATCAAAATTACAAATATTTACACTTGACAAAGATACGACAGTTTTACTCTACATAGGAAATGAAGATGAGATTTTTTCCATTCAAATACAGCTCATTTGTTTCAGTGAAGATTATTTATAATTGAAATTTTTTGCATGTTCTTACCCTTAGTTTGAATTCTAAGACACAAATATAGGGCCTCTGTCATAATTAGCAATAACATTCTGAATATTAAGTAAATAACCAAATAAAAATTTGTGAAGGTGGTTCCCTCTTGCTATTTTATAGACTAGTAATTCAGCTTTTACCAGTTAAAACACAAACCATAAAGCTAGCTAGTAGATCTTATCAAAGAATCATGTTATTGGAAAAGAAAGCAAGAAAAAGCTTTAAAAATGAATGACAAAATCCATAAAGCCACATTAAATGCATGCATGCACATTTTACATTTAGTATTTTACATAACTAACATTTTCACTGTTTCATTAAATAGGAAATCTATTTACCAATTTTATGAGAAATATTCAATGACTATTGTGCTCAGTACCTCTCATAAATTCAAAGCAAAACTAGAACAACTCATGTTTTCTATCTTGGGCTGTTTATTACCCTGGAAGTAAATGAATCAAGAAGCAAGAGGACTGTGGGAGGGCAGAATGAGCTTAGAAAACATACTCTGTCCAAACAGCTGTGATTATTCTATAATTATCAATACTCACAAATACAAGCTAATTGGCTAATTTAAATCCTGTGATGCATACTAAAACAGGAGTAATTAATCTCACATTTCATGATGTAAAAGTCATTTGACTGTGGAAGCCATGAAGGAATTTTGATAGCCAGTCTGCAAGCAGCTTTTTTTTTTCAGTAACAAAGTGAATTATTTGTTTGCTTTTTCTTTCTTCCCCTAAATCATAACACACAAAGTACCAAACAGGCAGGACATGATATAACAGCTTTTTAAAATGATTTATAGTAAATACTACTTTAAAACCACTTTATTTGAAAATTCAATTAAGGGTGATGAAATAAAAATAATATACAGATGAAATGTAATACACAGTAATTGAAATGCATGTCCTTATTTTTCAGGGTGAAAACTAGTTCCGTGAATAAATGAAACATCAGCTTCTTTAACTGCCCTCTTCCTCACCATACCTGTTCTGACTGCAATCCATATAGTCTTGATGACTGCTACCAAGAAATGAAGCTGCATCGTCTCCCTGTGAGATCACGTCACGGATCTAGATGCAGTTTCCGTACATTTCAGACTACAAAATGTCTTCCTTTAATTTTAAAGGTAAGTTTTCTACATGTATGTTGATGACACACATATTATAGTTATGGCAATTTTCATATGTGTGCTTTTAAGATGGGGATTTGTAATCACTTTTGTTCACATTTGCATGTAGATAAACTATATCTTAACAGTGAATTCAACTGTGGACAACTTGTCTCCTTGCCATGACAGCACAGACAATGAAAACCAGGGAATCTCAAAGGGCAACCTAAGTATTTAATTTTCTGTGGAATGTGCACCAACAACCTACACGAAAAAATAATATTAAAAAGTATTCAGAATAATCTGACTCTACAAATTTTCTTATTAATTTTTTATCTATTTTCCAATTCTCTTCCACTATCTCTTCACTAAATCTCTTACTCATCATGGTCTTGAACTCTATTCATCATCAACACCCTCTTCCATTGTTCCTACTTTTTATCACTGAACAGTTCTGAAAATCATGTTGCGAGTTTATGTTTTCTTTACCTTTGTCATCTCCTCAGCTGATCAAACACTGTATTTCAGCTGTCAGCAACTCTTGCTAAATTATCATCATAAGAACCTTCACCCTTTTGTATCATACTGCTGTAACAGCATCACGTCCCTATAGTTTCATTCTTCCCTACAGCTCCTCCCTAACTACGCACATCCCTTCAGGCTCCACTTGTTTGGACTGCTACTGTAAAAAATATGTAGTGGCAAAAGCTATTGATACTTATACACCGGCTTAATATAACAGCTCAAGACGACTGAGTAAGTATAAAATAGCATTAAAAAGGATCTCATACTGATGCATGTCTCTAGTGTGAATGCTACTTGGGATACTGCTCAATTCTCTTTCAATGCTTATTTCTTGACTTGTACGATTCTGTATTTTGTTAAAAAAATAATATTAATTTAATACTATTAATTTAACAAAAACTTTGCACACTTCTATTATACACTGCTGTCCACAAGCCTTTCTGGCCTAATGCTTTAATGTTTTAAGCCAATTTTAGCAGAATACTGTAAGGTAACAGTAATGCAAATACTTTCTTAAAAATAAACTAATGAATTGGCTTTACTTGTCTTAAGATAGGGTCAGTCTGACAGGAAAGGTCAGAGGAAATACACAAGATAGGCATGCTAGGGCCTCACCACACCCCTCTGTGAGACAAGGCTGTGTATATGTACACAAAGCATTTACTTTATTTGCAAGTCTAGCTGTCTGGCAACATGCCTCCCTTAATTCCTCCAGACAAACTGGTGAATGACTTATCTTAGAGCCATGCCATTGTCTTCGAACAAATTCTTATCCAGCTTTAGCTTTAGCTAATGTCAACCCCAAAAATTCTTACTTCCCATCTGAGCAAACAAAAGAAATATTAATTCCTCCAGAGAATGAAAAATATAAAGCACAGGACTGTATCTTGAGAAAGCTGGCATAGTTTTTCTGAACTGAAAGTCTTCTGATGCTGACAGTACTTAACCAGTTCTTAGGAAGCTTACCAAGGTTTTACCAAATGAGCTGTCTGAAATTCCTTCACAGAAAATCAAAAATAAATTTTCACAGAGGAAAGTTACTTAAAAGTTTATCAAGAAAGAGGTTATTTAAAATTAAAAAAAATATGTTTATGAACTGTTAAAAAACCCCCTTCCTTTAATCCTTCATTAAATGTGTAATTATGGTTATCTCTGACTTTTTATGATGCCATTTCAAACATTTATCTTTATCTACTCAGCTAAGATATTCACCAAAAGTCTCCTGACTTTACTCTGCTCTTTGCTCATCTCTTGCTTCTTTGAGAAGGTATGCTTAATCTGGCTCTGATCTAATAAAAATACAATCACCTTTTCTTGCTTATAATTCTCACACGTCACCTTGAGTGCTTTCATGCTTCCTATTTCGTCCTTCATCAAATTCAAATTTCAGCTTTTGCTTTCACTTTTAGGGGTCTCCAAAACTCTGCCTTGCCCAGAAAATGTTGCATCACTTTTTATAATTATACTATGCGAGTACCATATTCCTCCAGAAATCTTAGCAGTTTTCTACCAGTAGGTGCTCTAGGATCAAACTGAACTCACATTCCTATGCAAATTTGGAATGGTGTGCATCTATCTCTGTCACTGGTACAGACATAAGAAACAGAAATCACACTTATGTTAAGTAGCAGAAAAAAATGTATATGTTTGTCCTACTTTCTTCTCTATTAACTCATTGATAGTGATGAAACCAACTGACATCTCTACAATCTATTCTCAGCCAAAAATTCTTTGTTATTCTTATAGTAAATGGGATTTCTATAGGGCATCGAATCAAAGGACTGAACAACAGGCAAACTTAACTTTCAAGGTAAGACAGGTTTACACTGGTAGAGTTGAGACTGTGTAGGGGCTACTTCAGTACAAACTACTCTCCTACGCAGTGCATTTCAGTGCTAAGAGGATCAGGGGAGTGTGCTGGGAAAGCATGTCTGACATAACCTTTACTAAACATAATTAGTTCACAGCTAATTAGGAATATAACCAATTTTACTAGTCATTGCTCAGTGACCACCATCTATCTTTTTGCCATTCTATTTGGCATAGCTTGCAAGGATCATTCCCCACTTCCACTAAAACGCATAGAGGATTCTTGCCAATTCCTGCCAGTATGAAGACAGAAGGCATCTTTGCTTCCACTTGCTCACAGAGACCCATCATAACCAGAATTAGCCTCAGCAGAATCTTACTCAAAACATAAAAAATTAAGACCAAGAGATATTTTATGCTGTAAACAGATTCTGTGAAGAAGGACTACAACCTCAAAATGCTAGTAATTCAAAGTTTACCTAGGGTGCTTTAACTAGGATTACGCATTATTCTCAATTGTCTTTAGAGGGCAAATAATAAATATTTATGTAATATTGTTTGATAAATACATAAAATCCTTTTACAATGCCTAAGTTAAAATAGTAATGGAAGACACCATTGTCATCAAACTGTAGGATATCTCATAAGAACAGACATACTAGGAGTAGACTAGAAGTCTTCCTCCCATCATTCTTTCTCTGACAAGGTCAAACAATGAGGCATGGGTGAATGGTGAGGAAAGAACATAAGAACAGGGCAAGCATATTGCAATACTTTCCTGGTATTCTCTCTCAGCTCCCAGTTCAAGGATCTCCGCAAGCAAATGTGGTATCTTTGCGTTTAATATACTTTACTCCGTTTTTTTTTCCATTAATCTGCCGTTATTTGAACCCATGCTCTGAGGTCATGACAATTTTATTTAATGTCCTCTAGTTCTTTTATTATAAGACAGTGAATAACAGCAGCCCATTCACTTCTGCCATCCTCCTCATGATTTTAATTACCTTTATCATCCTCCCTCTTTAGTAATTTCTTGTTTTGGTTGAAGCCTTCTAGTCTATTTACATATTCCTCATCAGGAAGTAATTTAAAACTGACATTCTTATTTATGTTCTCTGTATCCTTCCAGCTTACTACCACCTTTCGCGATGAAAGGAAAAAAATGTAAACATTGCTGAAGATCACTCAGTACTATGACAGTCTTCTGTCATTGCTTGCACTTGGCTTTCATTTTTATTATCCCCAATAATTCAGTAGTGTAAGCAAATGTTATCACCTCCATTTCTAGTAACAAATATGCTGGATAGTACAAACTGTACCATATACCCATCTAGAACCAGACTGCTAATGTCCCTCCAGCGAGAAAAATGAATAATTTATTAGCATCCTTTGCTTGGTATCTTTTAACCAGCTACTAACAGATGAGAGGACTTCCCCTCTTATTCTGAACACAGCTGTTTTTTCAAGCATCTTCAGAAAAGAACCTTCTTAAAAGTCCTTTGGAATTTGTAAGCTGCAAGGTGAAAAGCACTCCCCTACAAGTTCATTCGGGTCCCTCCGGTACAGCCGTGGGACCATGGCTGTGTAAGAGGTCTAAAATGTTCTTAGTTTATCTTACCAGCCAGTATGAATGCTTGGTTCCCTAAGCAGAACTAAAGATGACAATCTAACCTCCATTCAGGGACATGTCAAGAAAGACATGGGGAAAGGCTACAGTACGCTTTTTTGCCATGGCCGTTCTACCACAATCCTTGGTGTTGCGTAATTACAGCTATCAATATTCCTGGTACAGCAGTCTTACAGTATCATCGTTAAACAGAAACAAGCAATCTTGATGACACATACAGAGTAGCCAGAATTTGATTCCCTTCAATGCACTGATGAACCAATAGAGATGACTGAGCAATCATAATTTCTGAAAGGTGTATCAATCTCCTACACAGGCTAGCTCTGGATGCAGTCTTCAGGACTGGGAAAAGGCTACGAAATGTCTTTTCCAATGGGACTGTGGCTCTGAAGAAGTGCCTGAATAACAGCCTCTGCAAAACAGCTTAGAAGATAAACAAGGCTACTGATACTTAGACAATGGTTTGTACTAATGCTGTTGGCAAAACGGCAGGGACAGAAA
Organism: Cariama cristata; assembly: GCF_000690535.1. NCBI lineage: Eukaryota > Metazoa > Chordata > Aves > Cariamiformes > Cariamidae > Cariama > Cariama cristata. The sequence goes on along the minus strand of NW_009598542.1, from coordinate 61,897 downwards.
GTGGCAGTGCTAACAAGGCTGAAGCTTAACACATCTCTGTGGCACTGACCTTTGTACCTTAAAGTTCCCCTTCCATCTTATTTTGTTTTTCTTTCAGATTCACATCTGCTTGGTGAGGGGAAGAAGCGAAGGCTTGAAGGTTAGTCGGAGCACAGCTGCTCCCTGGGACCCAAGTGGAACCTTGGAATCAAGAAATCAAGTCTTGTGTTTCTTACCAGTGACCTGTTGGATCTGAAAGGACTTGTCGGCAAGGAAAATAGGTGCAAGTGTTATGGTTCAAGTGCTCACAAATCAGCAAAATGACGAAGTTGCCATCAGTGCAGCTGACCCAAGACACTCCAACGGCAGTGCTTGGATTCTGTGTTTTCTGTCTTACTGTACTAATGGGTATAACAGATGTTTAAAGGCAACAGTTTCCAGTAATGTGTGTCTCCTTGAGGCAGAAAATTCACTTGCTGTGAAGACTGTAGATTGTAAATGCATCTTGTGAGAAATGCATGTGTGCAAATTAGCTTTTTGCGATTCCACAAGCTATACTGAAGAATCTGATGGATCCTGTCTAAAAAAGGAAAGCCTTCTGGTGAAGAAGCATTGCATGGTCCAAGAACTGCAGTCTTGAGTAGTATGACAAAGGAGCAAACAACTTAAAAAAAAGAAACGAGGAAGTAAGGAAATTAACTGAAAGAAAAAAGTGCAGTAAGGAAGGATGGAACAGTAGGACTTGGGAAAAATAGCTCAATATAAGGATTATTCTGAGAGACTTCTTATAGTCCAGCATTAGCCTTTATAGCTAAAATCAATGCTGCATCTTCTATTTTCAGTAACACCTATCTTGTTTCTCTTCTCAGAAGATAATAGCATCAGAAACTTGAAAAGCAGTATCACTTTTTTCTTCTTTTTTAACAGAGAAGTCTGAACTTGAAACCTAGTTGAAGTAATTTTATAGCTGTAAATTTTCATGGCTGTTAACATCCTTCCTTTATTGCCTCATGGTAACAAGAATCTTGAATCAAGAAAGAAGATTTTAAAGTGTTGTATCCCAAATTTAAAGACAGAGAGATACAAAAATGTATCAACAGTTACTATTAAAAACTTTCACAACATTTCTTTTTTTTAAAAATATGTCAGAAATTGCACACCTTTTTCTCTGGAGAATGATTACATAAAGGGACATGGCAGGTGTGACCTACTAAGGTGGTGGGAATTTCCACTGGTACTAGCAGGTGTTGAAAACACTGTATCTTGCAATCCTTGAGTGATGCAGAAGTCAACAGCTTTTTATTAAGTCACTAAATAGATGAGATCAGTAAAGATCTAGCAAAGATTTCATTGTATTCAACACTGGGGGAACGTTTTCTAGATTAAGCATTAAAAAAAAAACAGATAAAAAGAATTACTCTAGTTCTAAATAGGCTTTCCCACTTTCAATTTAATCATCATATTTCAAATAAAAACATCACCATAAAAACAGCTGGAGGGAATTTTCTCTTAGCCTAGGAATAATTGTATCTTGAGATAGTTACCAAGGGCTGTAACTCAGAGGTTTCATAATCCCCCTCTCTCATTCTGACCATCTAGCTATGTACTCATCTTCAGGCACCTGTACATGCAGATAGCCAGCACCCTTTTACAGCGTTACCGTCACTATCTTGACTACTCTATCCTGCATCTCTGGACTCTTCAATGTACTTCTACCTCAGATTTATGCAAAAGCTTTTGAAATAACCCTTTTGGGCCCAGTGCACTAACTGTCTCATTCTGGTTTTTAGAATTCCTGCACTTGACTACATCAAAGTCACTGTCAAATTAAGTATCGTATTTTCAATTTATGTGAACTTTATCACTTCTTTCAGTCCGTATTTCTGATATCAAATTACTTTTGGAGACTTACCCTTAGTCTGTGAACTTTCTGTGACTGTACAGTGTTTATAGAATTCAACTCCAATTTAATGGCATGCAAAGGCTACATTTAAACTTAAAGATGTTATTAAACTCCTAATATATGATAACAGGATCCAATTGAGCATATATGCTATTTACCTATCTTATTCAAACTACACTATTTATTTTTTTTTAAGTCTATTTAAGGAAATCATTATTTGAGATGTTCTTTCTACTACACAATTACATTTTTAAAAGTTACTAGTACTCAAAACAGGTATCTAATGTAATATCTTTGTTTTTCTCACACAAAACAGAAGATATTTTAGAGGACTATTTAAAATTAGATTGTTAACTTTCACACATATTAAAAATCTGAATGGCAAAAGAATATTGCCTTTCACTCTTGAATAGCATTTCGATTTTATCATTAACCTATCCTTTACCAAATAGGGCATACCATATACAGAGCAATGCCATATGTAATGTTTACCAAAAAAAAAAGGGAATTCTGTCAATGATGTTAATTGGAAAAAAATACAGTGCAGTATATGGACAAACTACTCTGGAGCAATTTTCATCAGCTTGAAAGGATTGAAGTCCTACAGTGCTGAGGTTTTTTACTTTTCGTATTGAAATTCAAAAGCTACATATGTTTGGAGTTTTTTTTCATTAGAAGATAATTTTACATTCCTCATGGAAATTCTCATATGAAAGAAGACTCACATATTCATTACAAAACCTGTTTGGCTTAGTGAATCAGTTTAGGAAAAATAGTAAGGAAAAAGAAAAGATGCTTGACTTTATCTAGCAGTCTTGCAATGTTCAGAAAGTCATAGTTCAAACTGATAAATCTGCTATATAATCTAGGCTTCTCAACAGCCATCTTTCTTTCCCTGCATCCCCATCTAATTTTGAGGTCTGATTTTATCACGTCTAGCATGTCTAATGAGTGGCTTACTGTTCAAAGTTTAGCATTTTTATGTCCGGAGTATTAAAGCAATGTTGTGCAAGAGGTTTTGTCACATGGAAAACTGGAATCGTACAAAGATTGGAAAGAGCTGCTAGATTCTCAGTGACCACTGAACCTGCTCGATATGAACTAGACTAAAAAGCATATGCATTTCTAACAGGGCCACAGAATTTCTTCTTTGACAAAGCAGTATTGTTTTATAAAGAGGCAGTTATTCTCACATTGAAAACTGCATGTTTTCACTGCTTTCTAAGCACTGTAATCATATCCCTTTTCACTCCAGTCACTCTACTCATGTACCCACTCTGTTCTTCCTCCCATTCTTTATATTTTGCCTTCTGCAACTCTAACATCTTATTAGGCTGCTACTTTGCTAATTTAATAAAAATTAATCTAAGTAGCCTCTTTTCCCCTACCACTCTCAGTGATATTAGGGTTTGCACTTGCAAGGGCCCCTGTTATGCTGTCAGAAGTCTTTTGCTGCCAGTATGCTCAGTCTTCTACACCTGTAAAGTCCCTGAGAGCCTCCTGAGGCAAGGAAAGTAAGTAAGGTTAAGAAAACCTCATCTGGAACTTCAGATCCTGCCAAGCACAATTTAGATGTAAGCCCAAAAAAAGCAGTCCAGGAAGAAAAGATTATAGACTTGTGTTTTGAACTGATGCAAACTCTGGAGTAGCTTTTATTCAAATAGAAAGTCAGAAGAGAGACACATGGCAGTGACACTTGTATTTAAGAAGGCAAAGTTTCAGACAGCCATGTGGTTTGGGTTTCCTATCAACTAGAGCTAGTCATGTTCCCACTTGGTGTGTGACTTTTAGGCTATCCTTTGGAGACACATAAATCCAGAATTCTGAATTAAGTTTGTGGAATGACATGCCTAATTTTCAGGTAGCACAATATTGCAGTTGTATCACCTCTCCAGATCTTCCTTTTCTTTTTAATTACTTATGTTTTGAAGAAAGCCGAGCATGGTAGCTTTCCATATTTATGAAAGACATAATTCATAAGACACTATGGAACTTATATGAACTATGTCACATACAAAAAATAACGTATTGCAATAAACCGATAAGCTCAGCATCAACATCCACACTGCATTAACTGCTGTTAGAGAAAAGAAATACTCAACTTCAGTCTTCCTGCCTAGAGCTTCCCCTCTGAGTAATACCAAAGACGATCTACCAGTCCTCAAACTTCTCAAGTCTGCTCATTTTTGATAGCTAGAGCATTTCTTGCTATTTTCAGTATCAAATCATGACCCTGTGTGACACAGTTTTGTAAGTGGAGGACCAGAATTTATCAAATTTAACCTGTAGAAAGGCCTGGGAAGATTCACAAAAGGAATATGAAAAGGATGTCCTGTTTTATTTTTCCCATAGACTTTTAGAATCAATTTATATTGTTCTTACAAACAGAAAAACCACATCTCCTAGCAAGACTCAGCACTACAGAAAGTAACTATATAAGTTAACGTAGATGAGGCCTGGTGAAGGAGGCCCATTAGACTGAAAAGACGGAAACATGGGGAAACAGTGAATGCCACATTTCAGTGGTCTAACTTAAATGTCTTTCAGTTAACAATCAGTTAATAACCATGAAAATGTTTAAGTGTTAAAGTAGCAACAAGAGGACTAAGCTTTCTTCATATAATAGGCAGAAAACAAAGCTAAGATGTCCACACCCTTTACTCCATTTCATATGTATAAAACAAGCAATACAGAACAATGTATGTGATATTACTCCAACTTTTTATATGACTTCTTTCATAAAAGAATGATTCTGATCTTTCTGATCTGAGAGGTCTTTATTGACTACACTCAGAACATTTTTTCCCAGAGTAATTTTCTTCATTTCACTATGCAGACACAATTTTTTCCAAACAGGAAACAGCATACAATTATCTTGATAATGTACACAAAATTACAGATTTAAGAATAAATATAAAGGTATACACACAAATTGTCTTTTTACAATTTGCAGTTTACCTTTAGATTCAGAGTGCTGTGTACGAGTCACCCAGGAGAATTTAACTTAGCTCTACTTTAATAATCATCTATTTCTGATTTCCTATGGCATGTGTTAGCTAGAGCCTTATTTTCAGTATTATACTCAAGACTGAGTGAAGTTTAGGGAAAAATTAAAAAACTTACCTTCAAAAACTCTGAATGCTTTCTTGCAGTTTGGTAGAGGCCATTTTGCAAAATGCGATTTTTGAAAATTTTCTTTTAACTTCAAATATTCCATAGGGAAAAAAGATTTGGTAGAGTTGTTCAGTTCTACAATAATTAATGGGAAAGAATGTATACATCAATGCTGTAAATATAGCAATAATTTGCATACAGTTATACTACAAAATAAAAATGCTTTATCTTCTGTGTAATCCTTTTTCTAACAGCTCTTAAATTGTTTTAAAATCACATAAACCCAAGCATTTCCAGATACAGCAAGAACAAGTCCTAAACATGCTGTTTTGATCTGTTCCTCTGAAAAGGCTTATGTGTTATCACTTTACCTCATTCATTGCAATTGTACATACTTTTTCAATAATCAATATTTTATGAAAGGATCAAATACTTTTATCTGGCAAATTAGAGAAAGCTAAAGCTTTTTGTGAGCAGGCTCCAGAAAAAAGAAAGAATTCCAAATGCCCTTTGGTTGCAGTAGCTTTTTCTATGCAAGAGGAAGACATTAGCAGATTTGAAACAGAAAAAATATGCTGGTTTTATTCTAAAAATTATGCTGTATTTCACCGTGTCAGAACGCAGCTAGAATAAGACTACACAACACAAAGAGTACAGAAATCTCCAAATCCTTCTGTCTCATTATGTGAGAGCAGTGCTACTGCACCCGTAAACCTCTGTCACTGCAG
>NW_009598542.1:50386-56142 GCF_000690535.1 Cariama cristata | reverse complement strand
GGGAAAGAGGCCATTTTCTCTAAATGTAAAAGGAACAAGCTGTGTATTTTTCACTAGTGGTTTTTAATTTTTATATAAAAGCTTTATATGCTACTGAACATATTTGGATTAAAGTACTATTCGGATTCCGAGAAATAGTCTCTGACGAGACCCTGCCTGCCTCTCAGCATCAACAGAGAATGTTTTAGCTTCCTTCTACAGGCCATAAAAATCGACAGTTCTTTCAACTTTATTGTCCAAATTCAAACAATGAAACCTCTGCTGAGGCATCTAATTCCTGTTTGTCAGAAAAGGTTGTGGTGACAACTCTTAGTGGGTTTTAGAAGGTTGCTTGGTTAGGCTTTTAATGAAAGATGCTTTCAGGCTGCCAAAGCCACCTGTCTTTCTGCATACATGTGACCCTTTCCCTGGCATATGCCTGGACCTCCCATGCACAACCACTACTCTGAATCTCTGTTTCTCCAACGTGGTGGATTTATTGTACGTAAGTGCCAGATCTCGTCCTTCTTGGAAACACTTAACATAAATGAAACTTATATGAATGGAAGTGTAGAAGCCAGTCCTTTCCCTGACAGGAGAGGCATTTAAAAGATTGAGTTACTTGAAGCAGCTTGCTGCAATCAGATCAAAAGCTGTTGTCTTAGGTGTAACCTGGGCACTCTATCATCCGACTAGATGTGAGTTCATCCTGATGGGAGAAGGGCTTTTTAAGAGAGCCTTTAAGAAAGATGGGAATGCACAGCGGACATCATCAGAGCAACCTACCTGGACTGGAACTCACTCTCAAGGGAATCAGTGAAATGGGCTCACTGGATCAAGGTAACAGGCCAGAGGAAGTATCCTCGTGGGTCACATCCAGCTTTGTAGTTCTGGGTTAAGCACGCTTTTTCTTCACAATTGGTGGATAATAGACCTGTTAGCCTTGATCTTTTTTTGAAATGCTACATGCATTGTTCTGTTGCAGTTATGTTCAGTTCGCAAAAGTGTACAAGCTAAAAAGTGAACTTCTGAATATATCCTCAAAGGTTTTCTTCTTGAGATACTGTTGTAAAATAAAATGCAGTCATACAAAAGGAAAGCTATACAAAGTACCCAGAATAAATTAGAGAGGGAAATAAGATATCCCAGCTGTAGCATTAGAGAAATACGTAAAGCAGGCTAGCAACTTTGCTTTTCTGGCTGCACAAACCTAGAGCAGCAGTGACTTCACCGTAAGTTTTAAAAGGCTTCATAAATCTCCTGAGTAAAAAAAGTATTTACTACCCTTTACATTGGTCTGGCATCACTCATCTTCCTTAATGTGTTGATTTTACTAATTTCTCTCAGGATATAGTATCATCTTCAATTATTTCTTGGTTGATTTAAAAGCTGCTCAATAAGTTATGCACTGGGAAATTACAAAATACTTTCCTTAATATATGTATAATAAAACAAAAAAATTTAGTGTATCTATTTTCAAATATATTGCTAAGTCAAGCATACATTGCTATATACAGAATAGCAATACACAAATAGCTGCTGTAAGGCTCTATGGACTTCTCTCATCTGAAGCTGTTAATACTAAACACATCTCATATACTGTTACAGCTCTCTATTTACAGTAGACTCTCTACACATTTATCACACTGTATTTACACTTTAACCACACAAATCTTTTTCCTCAAAAAAAACCTACATACATTTTTAATATTTTCACAGAATGGGTTAGGTTGGAAGGGATGTCTTGAGGTCAACTAGTCCAATGCACCCTGCTCAAGCAGGGTCAGCTACAGCAGGTTGCCCAGGAGTGTGTCTGTTGGGTTTTGAGTAACTCCACAGATGGAGATGCCACAGCCTCTCTGGGCAACCTGTTTGACAACCCTCACATAAAAAAAATGTTTTCTTGTGTTTAGATGGAATTTCACGTGTTTCAATTTGTGGCCACTGCCTCTTGCCCTGTCAGTGGACACCACTGAGAAGAATTTGTCTCCCTCTTCTTCATTCCCTCCCATCAGTATTTTTACACGTTGTGTATTAAGTACTCAAAGGCTACAAATAATTCTGGTAATATTTCACTTAAATGACAGTACTTTAAATGTGTTGAAAAGTTTGGCAAATACACTTCAGTAAGCATCTATATTGTCTCTTTGTGCTCTCCTAGTAGCATTTTACTGCAGCAAATCTGCTAAAGAGCTTTTAAAAAATTTAAATAGCCCTAAACCAACTAAAAGTAATTCTCTATTGGTGAAGGACACTTCATCTGTACATCAAATCCAAAGGAGCATCATTAAGCAAATGAAATGAGAAGAGCTTGAAACCTCTATATATCAGTCAGGCAGTATGCTGAGAGTGCTCAGGCTGCAGCTTTCCGTCCATTTTCTCTGCTGCAGTGCTGACATAGTCAGTTCCCATCCCTTGCCACCAGCAGCTCCACAGTGAACCATCCTGGGGCAATTAGGCTGTCTGAAAAAATGCCTCCTTCCCACCAAAATGAGTTCTTATTTACCCCAGTCAGTTCCTTGAACTGGTCCGCCATCAAATTATACAAAGCTGTGCCTGTGCAGAGGAAGAGTCTGTTCACAACCAGAAATAGAAGCTGGGCAGCTCTGCTGATCAATGTCAGATCATACTTTAATCTGCACACCCAACCTGTCATCATCACAGCACTCTCCCAGCTTAAAGAGGATCGCTGCAAGATCTCTGCAGCATGCAAAAATAAACAAACACTCCTGCATGGCTGAGTCATTTCCATTACTTTGTGACCTGTCTATGCACAGTTTTAAGTGCTATAAAGGTCCTAGCTCCAGATACTCTAGTGCAATTTTATCCATGGTGCTTGAATTTACCTTTTTAAGCTCTAGGCATAAAAGACTGACTCATGCTATTCCAGGTATCTCATCTACGGCAGTACTTACCCTCTTCTACCCGTGTACCTGTTCTGACATCAAACACCCCTTACCTACCATATTTTCCTACTGCTAAAAATCAGGAACACTACAGACAAGGGTGTAAGAGGCCAGGAAGGGAGAATCTAAACCCAAGATTGGTTAGGAGGATTCTATAGTTCTACCAGCCTTTATTTTCATTTGTAGCTAAATTAAAGCCATGAGACGAAGAAAAGAGCGTTTTTTGTAAATTTAAAAATGCTTTTCTGGTAGGATATTTTGAGAAAATGTTTACTATGTTTGGACTTTGTGGTTATTTAGCAAGAGGAAAGCAAAGAAATGCAAAATATCAGATCTTCACTTCAAAAATCAGAAAGTTGTAAAATATGCATCCAGAATAGTTTCTTGCCACCGAAGAAAGCCTGCATGGAATAATCCTAGGAAGAGTTAAATGCAAGGAAAACCTCACAGTGGATTAACATCACCAAATTTTGCTCTGCATGCATTTTGGATGTGGCCCATTGCATATTAATATTTCTTTCTTCTTATTATGACGATATTTGGTTAGCGGGCTTTTACAATACTTTTAATTACACATTTGTTCAGGTCAGAAGTACAGGAGGGAAAGCTACAAATCTTTTTCTGTATTGTAAAAACTTTCATTTTCATACCTGTTTGGAAAAAGACTCTGGCAATTGTAGTGCGACACAGTGGACATGGAGTGCTGGCTGGATTGTCTTTGGCAAGCATCCTTAAGCAAGGTTCACAAAAGATGTGGTGGCATGGATAGCACATGTAAGGATTGAAATAAACATCCAGGCACACTGCACAGAGATAGCTTTCTTTATCTCCTCTGAGTTCATGCTGATCGTCTGTATGCAGGTTATCATTTGCAGTCTACAAGAAGGAAAAGGAAAAGAAAAAGAAAAAGAAAACATTTTTTCACAGCTCTTCTCACAACTATTTTGAACAAACCAATTGTCAGGAAGGTGACTTTAAATAATGCTTAAGAAGTTGGTACACACTGATGATATACTTAATTTTTAATACAGGTTACTTTTAATGAGATGATGAAACATACTGATAAGACAGGAATGTCAGAACAAGTACTCTGTGGGAAAGGAGAAAAAAAATCATATGAAACAGTAAAAAAATGGAAATAACAAAACCAAAAAGGCTGACTAAAACTGTACTACGATCAGATTTCTTCTTTTAAAACGAATTTTAACAATTTATTTGTAACTTTATTACCAAAATACCTGGCTACTTTGCCAAGAAAGGCAAAACAAAACAAAAATCTCTAAAAATAACTTGTGGATTGTTCTGCCTTTGAAAGGTAATTTGTGAAGGGCATGTTTCAGCAAGAATAATGACTCACAGTTTGAAACAAGCCACAACTTTATTACTGCAATGCAGAATCTAAACCTTAGAGGAGAGAGTCTAGGAACCCCTAATATTTTTGGTAACTGCTTGTTTTTGCCAGCACGTATGCTCCAAATTTCCTTGCATTGACATATTTGTAGGGGGACACAGCTGGACTTCCCAAATGGTGTACATGCCATATGACTGTGACAACTTGTGCTTATTGCCAGGTTCCTGCTTTGCTCTTGTAAGATGACTAAACCCTTCCATGTAATTTGAAGATCTTATATTAATGGTATCCAGGGGTTTTGGGTTAAAGAAATAAATTTTTTGTTTTTCATCTCTATGGGAGCCACGAAAGAGATATTGACTTTGCTCTAGTTCCTCTATCCATCTTCTCTGTTCCACAGCTAACAGAAGCCAACATAGCCCAACATCCAAGACACCCACCAGAAAAGAACCATGATGGAGGAAGCTGTCAGACACTGCTGAGTGTTAAAACCCTTCTCTCATGCCCCTTGTTCTAAACTCCCAATCCTTGCCTAATGATCTCAATTTAAGTGTCTTAATTCTAAGCTGCCTTATAGTATCAGTGACTTCTTGCAAGCTCCAGTATCCATACTTAATACTCATGCTCTTTGCTCAACCACTGCTCTGTACCTACCTCTTTGCTAGTCCTGCAATGCTAGTCCTGCCAGTCCTTCCAGACATCTACTACTGACATTAAGCACACCTGTTGATGCATGTCTACCCAATAAATACTGCTTTGTGCTAGAGCAGCTGCTTGATTTGCATCTAATTTGCACACCGACTAGCTGTATACTACACAGGCCACTTTTGATAATCATAGGCCACGGCAGACAACCACTGCCTCATACCAGTACACCAAATATTAATGACAATTGTTATGCTGTGCCTACTGTAGAGACAGGAGTGTCCAGATCTGTTTCAGAGATGATTACATGTACAGTTTACTGGTTTGGACTTCTGTTGTCTCTCGTTATAGTCAGTCCTCTTCTACCTGGGATACTGAACACTGCAAATAATGAATAAGCCCTAACAGTATAGGTACCATGCAATGCATTTAAAAATACAGAGCACAAGTATTTACCCAGAATTTATCAGTTCTGGATAAGCACCTGTCCTGCCAGTACAGTTCAGACTTTGCATTGCACTTTCTAGAATACTGGATGCCAAGAGGGTTTATAAATTCTGGCCTGTTGTGACACAAATGCATGGAGATTGGTTTTAGCAGTGTTCAAACACAACCCTCTGTGCAACCCTAAGCGTCAATAACTGTGTGGCTCTTGTAGCACTTACCTCAGCACTCACTACTCCAGCTTGATTTTCTCCATGCCAGATTTGACATGGGCCCAGAAAACTTCAGTGTGTGCTGAAATTTACTGCAGAGGCAATTAGGCTGTACTGAGAAGCAGCCAGCGTAGATCTGGCTGAGACTAGCTTCTAGCTTCTCTAGCATCTATAGAAGCTAGTTCCAGACAGTGACAACTGGGGCTATTACTTCTAGCT
>NW_009598542.1:0-50355 GCF_000690535.1 Cariama cristata | reverse complement strand
GAAAGAGTGGTAGAGCAGCACTGTATTACAACTAATCAACAACACTGTTTAACTCAGACTGTCTCTATACTTACAGCACAGACAACACACACCAGAACAGCATAGCACAAGGTAATGGAGAGTTGATTACAGCTAGGTAATTTTAGAATGAAGGAAGCCTCATAATACCGTTTCTTTGACAAAAAGTAGAAAACAATTTGCCACAGAAAGTGAGGAAACTAGTCTGAGCTTAATACATGATATAGATGACTACAGCAGAAATTAGGAAACACTAATACAGTGTGACAGTAACAATCCCCTCCAACCCAGCCATGTGGACTCGGCAGTGTTAATGTTAATGGTTGGACTCGATTATCTTAATGATTTTTTCCAACCAGAATGATTCTATAATTCTATAATTCTATGTAAGGACAAAATCATAATTAAAAGCTAAATATAGGGAGGGGGCAGAAGCAAGCTTTTGCTGACTGGTTTTGATGAGCACTGATCAGAAAGGAAATACACAATGTGTATAGAGGAGCTGGCTGTCTCACTGGTTGCAAGTTAAACATCTTGCATGAGCCAATTAGGTAAATGAGGGAGCTAGAGTCAAAATGGCTGAGGACTCAAGGGTAATGGGTGCTTCTGACATAGGTTTGTAATCACAGTAAGATGCACAGACAGGAGAATCTCAGAGCCAAATGCAATTAGAAAGAAGATAAAAATTATTCTAATGTGCAAACTAGACTCTAGTTAAGAGTAATTTGCTTACTGGATCAGAGGAAGAGCTGACTTTTCTACAGCTTTACACCCCTTCTCAGAAGACCTGTCTAGGCACACAGCATCATTTAGTACTGCAAAGCTAAAATGAGAGCAACTTCCTTATGCAAGAAGCTAATGCACAATAATTTAAACAGGCATTATTTTTCATTTGCAACTAAGAAGTGCCCATATGTTCCAACTAAAGCCAGAGTGTCGATGTTTGAGAGCTTTACAAGCATAAACCAGAATGTTTTTCTTGCAGTATTACAGTACAGACAAAATTGAAAAAGGCCATGTAGACATCACGGACAGTGATGGGAGTAAAATATTGCCAAATACTAACAGGAAAACCTTGAAAGCAAAATTATTACTCCTAAGAAATGAAAGAAAGGTAAGAGCCTTCAAAAGTTTCCAACTTCCCAGGTCACTTGGGAACCCCTCATACTGACTGTATCACCTGACGATAACCCCTGATATTTCACTGGTTGGATGGCAGAAGGATGTTAACAAAAAAAGAGGAACAGAGGATCAACTTCTGCTTGAAAAGGCTATAAATAATGTTAACTAACAGAGTCTAACATAGCTTGGCTGGACTACATGGAAGTATTTGATTCAGTCCCACATTCAGAGAGAAGACATGCACCGATGAATAACATGATATTTAATGAAAGATCTACCTGTAATCATATGAAAGACTTAGAACTAGTGGATGTACACACTAACAAGAAAAGATTCTATATGCACGCTACCAGTAAAAGGAGGTTCAGAGTGAAATCTGGAAGTATGCTCAGAACAGTGATAAAACTAAATAAAGCACATATAACATTTGCTCCAAGGTGCCAAGCTATGAAAAAAACTTGCAAAAACCTTCATTTTACACTGACCAATTCAAAATGCTTTGCAATCTCAAGAATGTCCACAGTTAAAGGGAATGATGACCAAGAAAAAAATAATTTCTATACTTCACATGACTATCTTGCAAAGATAATTGCCTGAAATAAAACTTGGAAATAAACCCATAAAATTGTATTTCACAGAAATATTAACCCAGCAAAGATTAACGAAAAAAAGGTAGAATTTTTTAAAAGGCCTTGAAGTTCAGTAAACATTAGAGCAAGTTTTCCATATATTTCACTTTTTAAACAGATGAGTGATAGCCTGAAGATACCTTTGTATGGTTTATTAATGCAAACACAACTCCAAGTTAATTAGTAGTTGACTTAGTGCATAATAATTGTGCCAATAAATTGCTCTGAAATGACAGCAGCAGAAGAATCTAAATACCTCATAGGACTACATTCTTCTACTAACTGAGAGTTAAAATAGAAGAATGCCATGGACTCTCTTTCCCCATCTAAATTAAATTAGTGTGAAAGCAGAGTCAGGGATAAGCCATTCAGCATGGACACACCATTTTCAGGGAAGTGTTCTGCAGCACTGTGCTAATAAGAATGAGAAATAATCAGTATAGTCTGAGATGGGAAGTGCTAAGCAGCACAGTGCTGTGTAGCATGGGGGACTAGAGAAACACCTAGCAAAGTGAGATGCTGGCCTGAGCAGTAACATGCACTGTGAAATGGCGGGGCATTAAATAGCACAAGACAGCGCCGAAAATTTGTAAGAGTGATGGAGAGCCCTGTGGAATAGAGACTGTGGAAACAAGGCAGATGCATCATTAGTGTGTGGTTCCACCAAATATATCCAAAAGTTCTCTTGAAATGAGAAAAGCTATTCATCCTTGTCATAAAACAGCAGAGATCCTATTCCAGCCTGCACTTGTAACATAACAGCGACTACGTGCTCCACTGGACAACGATAATGTTTTTCAGTATTTCCTTACTAAAAGATACTGACATACATGGTGATCAGAAAACATACTCCGTTAGATGTTACAGAGACTGGTTAGGAGGGGAAAATTTTTCTTTCTGTCCCTGTATGCTTAATGTAAAGGTGGATAAAACTGTAGTCTTTTTGTGGAGGCAACTCCTCTACTGTTCTCTTACACGAACAGTACCTCAAACAGTAACTCAACAGGGCAACAGTGGTGTGGAACACTCAAGAAACTACATTTTCACCCTTACAAACCAGGAGGAAGACCTGACTTGCTGCACATTCACATACCTCACATTTTGATAAGAGTGCAGTATGGGCATTCTCCTTTGTTCTCTTAGAAGCTGCCTCTTGGTAATCTGTTCCACACTATTCCTAAACTGTAAATAAATAAATCTACAATGATTTGCAGCTCTAAAATAGACTTTCAGCCTGCAGTTATACTCTAGTCAGAACAATATACCACAGGTCTGAAAAAATTTGAAAGAATTAATATCGATCCTGTTTTGTACAGAAATGGATCAAAAAGAAATAAATACTTCTCGGTTGCTGCTGGAAAAAAATAATCAGTGGGTTTAGCCTAATTTCCAACAGAAATGCGGCTTATGGGAGTGCCATGTGTATCCATCTGTCAGGTTGTCCCACAACAGCTTTTGAACCTCTTAGTCAATTGTAACCAAATCTGACACAAGGGCTGTGACCTCAGGTATACTGGCTTCCTGAAAATGTCATAAAAATTGACAGCTGGATTAAGTAGAGAGACTGAAATGAGTGACACTGCTATGGGAAAGTCTGCAAGTGTTTTGTTGCTTTGAACAGAATTTATCTGGCCTAATTTCTGCAGACTAAATTGGTGACTTTTTATGGAGTTTCAAAAGCAAACTCAGAAAGTCCAATTTTAAAATGTAGGAAAAACCCTACCAAAAATCGTTACTAGTTATACTAGCAGAATTTCTTTGAAAGCAGGCCATAAGGTCCACCAGGGCTTGTTTGCCTTTGAGCACTCTGGTTTTGTTGACTGGTATGATGAATGCAAAAGGGCACCTTTTTAGGTGTCTGGCAAACCTAAGCTTGAAACATAGAAAACATAACAGGGCAGAGGTGTCAGTGCCCATGGCTTAAATATCTGTACAAATCAGTAATTCAGTCCAAACTCCCTGCACTCTAAATTTCTCCCCATACAACCTTTCAGAGAAATCCAAAGGTAAGCCAAAAACTTCAAAGCAGAACAAAGCAGACTAAGTAGCTCTCTAGAGCTACCTACAGCCATGTCCTCCTTTCAGACCCTCTCTGCTGTATTTGGGTTGGATAAATTGCTCAAGGGGAAACAAGTGAAGCACATTTTCTTCATTATTCTTCTAGAGAACTTCTGTTTAAAGCTAACAGTGTATTTTTTTAATTCTATATCATTCAGAAATAGCTTTAGGCAGTAGAGTTTTTCATCTCGTGTGATTAAGTGCTTTGCAGACCAAGGCTTCTAAGGCAAGTACTGATAGGATGCCTATACTTTTTGTATATTGAGCTCCAAAGAGACAACAATAAATGAATGGAATAACAACGAAAGTGAACATCGGAATACTCTCAACAGATATTTGCACTCTAGCCTCTACTTAGCCTATTCCATGTTCCAGAGAAAATAAATTACCTATCTTCCTGTTTCTTAGAGAAGCTATTCTCCTTAATACTAATTCCCTTTCCCTCTCTGTTTGAGTTATCACAGGTTGTTCTGAGGTCAAGTTTATTCATGAGGGCTACTGCTTTTCAGACCTGAAAAGACTTTTTGACCCTCCAAACTTTGGTTTTTTTCCACACTCTAGCAGTTTGTCTAATTGAATATGTTTTATCTAACTTGTTTAATCAAATATATGTACACATACTAACTTCTCTCTATCAATCTCAAATTGCTTCTATCTTTAGGTAATGGTGGCTACAATAGTATTACCACAATCTTTTCTTAATCGGAGTGATCTCATAGTGGACAACACAGGCAAGTTAAATTTCTTATCTAGTTGAAGTTTACTGAATTATTATGCATAGGCCATAATTGAGAAAATTAAGTCTCAGGTTTTTAATGTTTACTGTATCCAAACATTACACATGCTACAACCAGAGCCAGGTCAACAACTCTGCGAGTTTATCACACTTCTGCCTAAGACAATTATCCAGTCTATTATTTTAGCATCTGAGCACTTCAGAAGTGCAACTCATCACAAGTGCAACTCATCACAACTTGTCTGGTCAGCTGAATTTATTTTCTTTAATATGCATTAAAATTTCTTGTACTTGCCTACTGTGACTTTGTACTACTGCCAACCTACTCAGCTATGATAAACTCATGAAGATGTGCACAGTGCTCTTTGGACTTGACTAGGTGACTGCCTTTGCAAAAATCACTGGTGAGTCATTAGAAGCTCCAAGTTTGTTAGCCAAAAATTAAAATGCATGTGGAAAAATTGAATAGCACACAGAAAGATACTAGAGATTAAAATAGTGAGCCAATAGCCTTAACATGAGATGTTCACAGAAAGCAAATGATGCTTGTCAGTTATGAACCCTAATGTGTGAGCTGGCACTAGTAGTTTTCTTTTGTTCAGGTGCAGTAAGACACAGACATATCAAAGGTGCTGACAAGGCTCCACTTAGTCAACAAATCCTTGACAACTGCTCTGAGTTCACTACTCTTCTCAACAGCTAAAAGACGTTGTCCTGTGTACCCTGAAATACAAATAAGTCTTCTCATATGCTGGCCTGGAACAGTCAGCTTGAAGATAGTGTTGATGCATAAAGGAGGAGATAGAAAACGAGACAGATTTTTTGGTCCCACATGGAAACACTTGGGAAAACTGGGAACTAAGAACTGAGCATCTGATACACATGGATACCGGGTATTGCTTCAGCACTTACAAACACCGTCTAGAGCAGTTGTACTGGAAACTATTCCTTATGACTAGTAAGCAAGAAGTCAAGTGTCCACTGCCAAGGAATTACTCATTTCATAACCACTTCATAACCATATTAACGCATGTGATGTTGCCCCTTTGATGAGGCCATTCACACCATCAGCAGAGCACAGGCCTCACCTAAAATGAAAACCCTGCCAATTCTATGGAGCCTTGTAAGGCTAAAAAATTCTTCAAGTATTGAACGTCAGGACACCTTCATAACCACAGGGTAAATGTGGATACAGAAAACCACTGGAAGAATAAAGCTTGTGCTTGCCCCAAAGGAATTCCTTCTCTTTCTGCCTACATAGACTACTTTTAAAGGCTCTCTTGAAGTTCTGCACAGGCTGTTACTGAGATCTGTTCTAGAATAACATACCCAAACTGAACTTCTACATTTTAAAATTGTCTTTGAAAACCAGAGAGGGCAAAACAAAAACATATAAAAGCCTAAAATACATCCTACAGCAGAAGACAAAGGAATTCAATCAACTTGATTTTTTAAAATCTACCATAAAAAGGAATAACATGCCACATCTTACAGATGCAATTAACACTTCAAATTGAAAATAAGCCACAAATTTTAAGTGAGAACAGTAACAATTTAAATGGATTATCAATGTGATAAACTCTCCATCACTTACAGGCTACACATGCAGACTATTTTTTCCAAAATAGCTCATTTCATGGCCTGTAAGTTAACAGAGTAGGTATAAGACATTGAGTCCAAAGCCTATGGGAGGCTATTTATCAGTGTATAACTATTAGAGCCCTGCTACAGACAGAATTTAACTAAGAGACAGTACTAGCACTGAAACGGCTGGATTAATTCAGCACTCTACAGAATATAAAGTCCATCCTCATACATGGGCACTTCACTGGAGCCTAAGTAGGTTCAGCCTGCATTTTTCTTCTCTGGGGAAGCCGTTATGTTCAAAAACATCAAGGCAATCTGACAATATCTGACGTTCATAGACCTAAAGCTATTACAAAGAAACAGTAAAAAACATGACTTATTCAGAATGAGTGTAAAGTTTTACAGGGTATATTTACTTAATCCGATTGTTCAAAGAACCATGTCCTTTTTACACACTTCATTAATTACCAAATTAATTAATGACCACTATTTAGAGCATTTTTTAAACTTCCAGTTAGAGATTCATTGAGAGTTACAGAACTGTAATAACCTCAGTAGCCTGATAATGACAAACATTATTTAATATTAGTTAAATGCACTCTTAATATGATTTCTTTTAAGTAAAAGGACAATTTGAGGACATAATTAGAGAACTTTAAGAAAAATAAATGTATAAAATTACTTGATACATGGCAAGTTAACCGATTTGTCTCACTGAACTATTTTTACTTTAGCAGATCTTTAATCTTACTTATGTCATGACATAAAGGCTTATTTCATGGAAGAAGCAAAAAACAAAACTCAGAAAAACAGATAAAGGAGAAGAAAATGATCTAACATCTTTCTTTTTATTCCTGTACACACTTCACAGAACTAGAATGATGACTATTTTATTGTATTAATGATTCATACTGTTTTATTCTGGTTGAAACAGACTACACAGAACTGAATATCCCTTGTGTTAGATGTTTTACATGGGTATTATGCACATATCCCCTTTCTTTCCAAGCATCTTATATAATATATTTCAATTTCTTGTTATGATGGATTTGAAATTATTTAAGTATTTTTTGTTATTCAATTTGGTTAATCTGCAGTTCCCTCTATGGAGTAACTGAACCTTTGAGTTTTTGGAATATACATCTAAACTGGTAGCTCTAGATATTATTACCCTCTTGGAAATTTCTCCTAGGAGAATCATATTTATTGTTTAAGGAACATCTGTAAACACAGTTTTTTATGAAGATCTCTTGAAGATCACGGCAACTACTTCATTGACTTACCACAAAGTATTATTCCTATTAAAATAATTTAATTATCAAGATGAATTCAGAGACAGGCCACTGGAATAAATATTACTCAAAGTAGTTGAACCACAAGCACCTTAATGCTTTAATATTTATACCTGCCCCTAAACTAGTACATAAGAAATAAGTGTCATGTTATAAGCCTATCTTCATTTTTGATTTTGCACTTAATAAAACACACGTTATTTATTCAGGCATTTAAGAGAATGATGTGAGCATTATGGCTCAGTTGGCAAATGAAGCTTCACACCAAAAATAAATATGCAGAGTACAGCATCCAGGCACAGTTGTTAGTGTCACTACATCTAACAATAAAGCAAATATTAATAATCATCCATCTTTACTGTAACTAGTATTTCAAACAAAGAGGAGGAAAATTCATCCACAGAGGCCTGCAGAAACTTTGATGAATCTCCTAGAGCCTTGATGCAATCCCTAAATAACACATAAAAGCTTGTGTAGGTTCTTCTGGTGTGAATTCCATGCACAGAAAACACTTTCTTCTTTTACAACTTCTTTTTTTACAGAAGTTGTAGGGGAAAAAAGGAGAGTATTGTTCCTCCTTTTGGTATTATGGATCTCCTTTGCATTTTGGAAACTGCAATGATGTAGAACCAGTAGTAACACATGTGCTAAGCAGACTGCTGAGGTTTACAGACATATTTCGACTGGAAGGTTAAACTATAATCCTTAAGAAGTAAACAAGTTGCAAGCACAAAGATTGCATTCTGTTAGTTAGATCAAAGCAGTTGCTACCTACATCTGAAGAGTCTTCCTCTCTAGCACGACGAGAGTCCAACTCCTCTCTAGTACACCCTAGTAGTTGTTCTGCTACACGGTAAAAAGATGGAGTCCTGTCAATTCACATACATAACGAGCTAGAGAATCAATAAAATATTTCTGTTGAAATATCAATGTTATATATGTTAAAATAGCATATATTTTAATTTTAACAAAGACATTTGCAGCACTGAAATAACAGCCAATTGTACACATTTATTTTTCCATTCCAATTCTAGGCTTTGGGTGAATGTCCGTCCTATTACTTTCTTAGGGAAAATACTCATTACAAAATGTCTGTAAAAGAATGTCTGGAACACTGCTGCTATATTTTGGCAGCTTTGCATAAATATAGCCATAGTATATCAAAAAACATATCTGAAATTCTTCTTGTCATTCAGCATAAATCTAAAGCAAATTGCAGTGATGCATGACACACTCTGAGTTAACAGCATACAAAATGCCCTTCTGTGCAGAACACCTTCTTTTATCATTAAAATAGGTCTCCTCCCCAGCACTATATGGCAGAAAGTGGAGTAGATGACATGGGAAGAGTGCTGGTCAGAGACGCAGGTCCATTCCTGTTCTGACCAGCATTTACAAACTGTTTATAACTCAATGTATCTCCACTTCTGGAACACAGTTTTATAAATAACAACTTCAGACTACAGATTTCAAGTATTCTCCCAAAGCCTCATTGCTCCTGGGATTTGTCAGCTCCAAGTTACAGGTCTCTCTGCTCATACACTCTACAGCAACTGCATAGATTTGTCTGCTAACAGCTATCAAAGGATCAACACAGTTAAGAGTTACACAGAGTTTCTGGCTGCTAGATATGGTTATAGAAGGCTTACTACTTTTTGGACAGAAGGATGGGTTTGCTGATTCTCATCACAGGCTTTTTCAAAAATGTCTTTAAATTAACATTACACAAATTCCTTAGTAATATTATATAAGCATGACCTTCCTTTCAGTCATTAATTGTAGTGGCTACATGATCACTCAAATTTTATTGATACAATAGTAACACAGATTTCCAGTGCAGGCTGGGGCAGGAGTGAGATAGCTCTTGCCTTTTATTCATCAGATACAGGAGAATTTAGGTAAGAACCATCATAGATATGACTCAGAAGAGGTACTTAACCCAGATAAATTAACTGTGCCTCTGTATTCACCTGGATGCACATTATGGTATGCCCAACCCAGACCCTTCAGCTGGGTACCTGCGGAATGTGACATCCTTCCGTCTGGGCTGGGTGCCCACAGTGTCCTTTTATTGGGCTAGCACATGCTCACCTCTCACTCCCAAATCAAGATACAAACAGGACACCCTAGATTTAAAAATCTGCAAGTACCCTCTGTTTCCACAACTGAGGCATAGTTTGTGACATACTACAGTAAAGGAAGAATTCACCTAGTGAGACGAATTGCTTTAAAATAAGTCACCATAAAATTAGGAACCTAAAACTATATTTAGACAACTAAATGATTGTCCCAGTTTTCAAAGTTTCCTTATCTGGATGGAGCAACTAAGTGATTACCTTGCTCAGAACAATCAGGCCACCTATTTAAAGTGTCTTGGCTGAGTTTCTTAAAATCTGTTTAATTATTGATTACATAAATAGACTCCATCTTTAAACAGTGTTTAAAGTACAACATTCACTTACACTGAAGGAAAATAAAGACAAGTAAAGAGTTTCAAAGAAGAATATACTGGAGAAACTTAGGGGAAAGGTAATCAGATTTCATCACTGTTGATTAATTTTTTATACTTAGTAAGATCACTACAGAATAATCCTAACTTGATCAGAATCGAATCTTTGAATTCACTTCTTATGCAGTTCTGGGATGACTGGAAAAAAAAATATAGTTTTTCCTTAAAATGTAAACAAATCACAGAAATACATAATGTCCTGGTTTGGTTAAAACAGGACCATTTCTCCTTTCAGTAGATTTTCCTCCAGTTAGGTTTTTCTTAAGTAGCTGCACTTTCTGAGGGTGACTACAGGTTTTTCAGGCAGTGCCTGCTTTTAGAGCTGATGGCACTTGATGTCTGTAGCTGTTGCTGGGGTAGAAGCAGGATTGTTATACAGAAAGGCCCAGGTGTCTGCTTGTTCCCTGCGGGCTCTCTTGTGATCACCGTGGGGGGAGGTGGAAAAGGGTCGCACCCCCAGGAAGCTGCAGAGGAGAGAGGTGACCAAGGACTGACCAATGCAGTATTCCATCCATACACATGGATATTCAGTATAAAGCTCGGAGATCATGGGGGTCAGCCCTCTTTCCTTCATGGCCAGCATCCCAGGGACACTGCTTGTTTTCCTGCCTTTGACCCCGATCTGTGCATCCCTGAATCTCGTTCCTGTCTGCTGTGTAGTCCGGTCCGGGACATCCAGGTTTCCACCTCGCCTCATGAAAACTGCGAGCTGCCGCAGCACAGCACATGGTCCCGTGGTCATCCTCGGGAAGCTCAATATTAGTTTTGTATATTTCTATTTCCATTATTAGCAGTATGTTATTTATACATAGTAATGTTATTCATACTCTTTTTCATTGTTATTGTTTTATGAAAGTTGTTTTAACTTTCCAACCAATAAGTCTCTCTCCCTTCTCTCCTCTCCTTCCCCTTCTGTGAAAGGAAGGGGTTAACAGACAGCATCTGCCACCTGCTTTAAGTGCCGGCCCAGTCACTGACACATGAATACATGTTTTTACTTCAAAAGATCAGGAAAATGATGGTAGATTTTCCAGTACTACAAATCTACAAGAAGTCCAAATCTGATTTCCTACAGAACTTGCACTGCCTTTTTGGAGATTCGCTCTAAGTCACTTTGAAAAGAAAAAAATTTTTAAGGCTCTAGAAGTCATCAACAACAAGAAGCAGCAAGATCTTTTTCTCCATTTTGATTACACAGTTACTCTCACTCAGCAAAATCTGCAGTTTGTAATCCACCTGTAATGCAGATTGTAAACCATCAAAACACAAAAGCGTTTCAGGTGTCTTCATATAGCAATAAGAAAAAAAAGGTCTCTTTTGTTTCTTCTTTTCATGCAACCTTTGGAGAGTGACATTGAAATCTGATCCTGTGCTGTTTAAAAAATAACCCAGATGGCTTTGCAATAAGAAAATGCAATTCAACTGTTCCTTTTCTGACAAATAATGTCTAGATGCTCATTTTGATTAACCAATCTCTCCTCAACTCTTATTATTTATGATATTTTATCACAAGATTTACATACATTTTACAGTAAATTATGGTTCCATGATGGCAGCGGTCAGTAATAAGCATTACATTCTTTCCTTGGTATTTTATTCAGTCATATCCAAAGTCATCCAAACTATGCAAAAGCTTGTTTTCCTCAAATTTAACCATTACATGCCTCAGTCTGAAAGTGCTGAACACAGATGGCTTCAAAGAGGTCAGCTGTCAGTATACTGATACCTAAATAAATCCTCTTTCCAGATACTTGATTTAAGCTGCTGTGATCCAAATATTTTCTGTCTGATAAACGCAGCAGAAATTATTGCTTATTTTTTATTTCTCAGTGTCAATGAAGAATCTTGTATACATGCATGCACCTTTCTGCAAAATTAGTAATTTCATATACACTTCCATAAATATTTCCCTTCATACAGAGCAAACTACATTCCCTGAAGAAGTATTACACCATTCAGACTTAATTTTATGCAAGACATGAATCTTCTGTGTTGTATAAGCAGCATATTGCATCCTACTTAGTTTTTGCCAGAAGTTATTTTTGAAAACAGTAAGGCCACCTTAAATTTTAGGGTGGCAACATTTCTCATGAGCCTTCCTACAAAAGCCTTGAGGGGTCTAAATAACAACCTCTGACGATTTCAATCCTTTCTCTCTGTTATAGTTTAATAGATTTTTCCTCTAGTGAAGTCTGTCACAAAGCGGCTCAAAAACGGAGTATGAAAATCCACCCTCCCCCCAAAAATCAGAGAGTTTAAAGCTTTTATTTGGAATGACTGGATACTGAAATAGAAAAATCAAGCCGAACATCTGCTATTTCATATTTATCTGCCCAGATTAAAAAAGAAGGCTGTAACTATTAATGTTGGTGCAATATACTCACCAACAGAAAGATTTAAGAATTATTGTGCTGGAGTCTATAACTGACTATAAATAGGATTAGTAGCAAAAAGCAAGCAACCTCAAAGTAATCGGTAACTGTGCAAGACAGAGCATACAGATTAAAAAAATCCCAAATCATCTACCCTTGACCATCCCTTCTCAAACACCATTTCCTTTGCAATAACTTATTTAAAACATGAACCTTACAAAGGGTCTACATAGTCCACAAATTGAAGCTTTCTGAATTTTAAGCAGCAGACTGACGACAAGATCTTTTGACAAGCCCTGCCAGCTGTTCCCTTCTCTTCAGAGAAATCTCTTCACCTGTTAGCAGTGGGCAAGGCATGATATGTGGCACCTCTTTAACTGGCATGAAGTTGTTATACACAGTTTTATTTATGATACACATGATGCTATGCTAATTATTATGCCATAAATTTCTGTTTAAACAACACGTTCCTATGAGACTAGACTTTCAGATTAAAATAATCAAAAGAACAGAGATGCTAGAAGATTTTCTTTTCTACTTGCATTGCTGATGATATTTTATTAGCAAAGGAAACAATCATTTGACTACATTTTCAGTCAAGGAACTTAATTCAAAATTTCTCTTGTCTTTGTGTAAAGGGAATATAGCCCTGTAGATGACATAGAAGTGGCAGAAAAAGTTTTGCAAAGAATGAGCTGGATGAGGAAGTACCAAAACCTTTCTCCTGCTCAGCATTTCAGGGTATTCTGATACAGGTGATATTTAGGAGGTAAAATTAAGACTTCTCCTTGCTTAGAGCATCTTGGACAACAATCTTCCAGATGAAGCCTCACTGCCAATTACTAAGCCATGATCCATTGCTTGTAACATCACAGTTTCACTCTTGACAAGGTCTACTGCTACACGCTGATGTCGACTGAACATAATTAATCTTCTATGACTCAGAGGGTACGGGACAAGGGATCTGCCTCAAGACAGGCTCCCACATCTCTCTCTTCTCTTCAGAGGGGACGTGAGATGCAAAGGTAAGTCAGGGGAAGGGCCACCATGGAGCACCACTGCTGCAATGCTCAACAAAAAAAGATTACTTTTTTGATGGGAGGTTGGAACTGAATTGGTCTTCTTGCTCTAATGAAATTAATCCACATTCTGGTATAGCTATGTAGGACATTGGAAACAAATGTTATTTTTGAGAAAATGTGCCTAGCAGTAAGTTATGATTCTGCTACCATGGGTGTTCTTTCATTCATGTGCATTTTGTGTCTTTCTTGTAACATTTGTATTTATAATGCACACTAACCTGGAATTTATCTTTCCATTATTAGCAAAGTATAAAACAGCAATATATTTCATTAATGAAGAGATCTGCACAGAAATGCTCTTTGTCTTCTCACTTTCACTTACAAATTACTCTTTTGATAAAATAATGTTTTTGTAAGAAGAAAATGTGCTTCAAACCTTGTGAATTGATTACACTGTAACAGAAACTTTATTACAGTATTTTATATCACATCATCTCCAGAAACTGAAGCTACTCCAACACAATCTGTTATAAAAGAGTTCCAATTTCTTGGTAATTTTATGTGGCAAATACTTTTCATCTATGTTCATCTCCATACAGAGCTCCAACTAACTTTTTTCCTTCCCATTTTCTTACATGCATAAATAATTACAATAATAAAAGTTTCCTTACAAAAAGAACAAATATAACTTGGTAAAGGACAGTGAATAATATGCGATCACCTATGAAAAGGTCAGAAAAACCTCAATGCACAAATTGAGTCCTAAAATAGTGGCAATCACTATAGCTAATTAAATTGCCATAGAAAACTTCATCAGCTTTTGCTGAAGCTATAATTCGGGTTGGTTAGGTCAGTCTTCTTGAAGGTCCTTTACAGAGATGTTCAGGGGATCCCATTTCACTTCCTGACCTGCCTAAGAGTTACAGAAAATTATGGTCAACTAGAACATACAGGGAACACAATCTTCTAATTAAGAATAAAGCAAGCAACAAATTGTTAAGCACAGCTGCAGTGTCTGCATATCTGAAACTGATAAAATAATAATAAGAAACAAATGCTCAACTGTAATTTTAGCACTCTGAGAAAATATAGCTGATACAAAATAGTAATACATAAAATTTGAAAACAATGCTCGTACCTCTGGCTGCAACATTGGCACATAGAGACAGAGAATTAAAGCAAATAATTTTAATATCCAATTAACCAATTAGCCAGTATCTGGAGAATTCACTAGTCAAACAGAACCAGAAGCCAAATAAAGACTAAGTTTTTTTTAAAAAAAGTAAACTTGGAATAATAGAATAGGCTTCACGCTGTTGCTTCTGGTACTGAATGTACTGGGAATATACTGTTTTGGTCAAACAGCACTTTTTATGGTGAATCAAAAAAAATCATACTCAGATGTTGGGACAACTTTTTATAGGAAGAATCCGCTTCAAAACCATGTTACATATGAACATTTTCATAGTTAAGAAGCAGAGACAATGTCCATTGGGATTCTCTGCTAATTCCAAAAGCTTGCTGGGCCATATCTTTCAAGACCCAAGAGAATGTGAAGGAAATAATTTAATAGGACAGAATTAATTTCTTTTATTAAAAAACTTAAATACAATGTAGGATGAGACTACAGGAAGCAAAGCAACTTAACTCCACCAAACAGCAAGTATAAATTTATAAAATGCACAAAACCCTGTGTATTAAAGCCACAGTACATTTGGCACTTTGGTAAACAATAGGGTGAAACCAATGTCCCACTAAAGTCACCTGGACAGGTCTAGGATTTTGTTCTGCAGCATTAGATAAGAAGATTAAGCAGGCTAGTAGGAGTTTATTACAGCAGTATAGCATGCATTCATTTAGAACTACTACACAAAAAAAAATATTTATAAATGTACAGGTTGTAGCTACTAATTTTATAATATAAAAGAGGCACAAAGTAAGTCTTAGCAGTTATTTACCTTTCAACAAAACCACCATTAGCATAAAATATTATTTGTGATCTTTAGACACAGGTAAGATTCTTGTTTTAAGGGTTAAAATTTTTCAAAAAGTAATCCAGAACAAAACAACAAACTGAAACATGATCATCTTCTCATATCTAAAATGGATCTCAACCTTTTGGATTTATCTTAGCACTGGTACACCTTATCTAAAAAGCTTAACTGCTCATGCAGCAAAACTGCCTTATACATTCATTAAAAGTCTCAAGATACCTGGATTTACGGAACGGAATATGCTGCTCTACACTTCATGCATTTGACCCAACTTAGATATATGACAAATGAATACTCAGATTGGACTGTGACAGCCAACATACAAAACAATTCATCATCAGTAGACAAGGCATCTCAAAAATTTCACTGCTGACTGCGTGACAGTTCTTGCAGGACTGACATTAAGAAGATATAAAAGAGTTTGAAAATTTGTTGAAATATAAATAAAACCGGAACACAGAGCTTACAATGTTTTCATGTGAAGAACAGTTCAAAATATACACAAGCAAAAAAGGAGCACCAGAAAGGGTTATTTCAGACTCATTGCTCTAAATGATGCAAAATGAACTGCACATTATTTTCGTGGCAAAGCACTGCATTCTAGTTCAATAACAGAATACATACCCCCTTTTGAAAAATTTAATAGATTTCTAATACTGCCCGCCACCATTAACATGTTAGTTAAAGATGGTTTTATTTCTAATTATCTATACTCACAGCAAGAAAGGACACTACTTCCTACTTTGCACCTAGTAAAATAGTGGAGGAAAAAAAGGAGAAACTATCAAAATAATCTTACTAGACTTCAGCAGAAGACAGATCTTGTAAAAGACCATCCCACATAATTCAGGACTCTCAAGTGAGGTCTTGCAAACTTTCCAATGATAGCTACTAATTCTAATTTCCTTAGTGTGGGCAGCATCCTATGTCCTAGTTTAGCAGAACGGAAAAAGTCTTTTCTAATGAGGAAACTTAATGGGCAAAGACAAAAGACCTAATACAGTGATACACAGAAAGCAAACCAATGTCATTTAGTTTGATTGTGCTGGGTTGGTTGCCTCCTTAATGTAAGTTTGTAGCTGATAAACTCTGATCATTTTTAGATGTATTATTTATGTCAGCTCTTCAGGCAAAATCAGGGCATGTTTGGAGCAACAAAGCTCACTTTTATATTGTTCAAAGACCTGCCTATCTTAAAGAGAATAAAACTTGTTAGGTTACATACTTTTCATTTTATGGCTTTCACAATGATTCAATGGAGGCTAGGACTTTATTTTGGGTCTTAAAGGACGCAAGCTAAAGCCCTCAAGCAGAAGATCCAACATAAAGCCTTTGTGAAGGGTACGACCAGCACAAATAGAGTGCACATGACAAATTCAAATCCTCTAGCACCCACATTTTGTTACTAAAAAGAAGTCCTTAGCCCTCATTCTGCAGATAAACCTTCAAAAGTAATAAAATTTAACTGGTGGAGACAACTTGAAAGAAAAACTCAATGATGCGAACTCTGCCCTTCTTAAGCCTGAGTGCAGTCTTAGCTCTGAAGTCCATCACTGTCAACTTTAGTCACTTAACCATGGATCATTTAGTGGATACACAGGGTATGAAATGGCAACGAAACAGACTCAGCTGGGAACTGGAGATGCTGCTGGGAAGAAAATGCAGAGAAAAGCATGAAAGTGTGTCAAAAAACAACTACAAATGAGAGAAACAAGAAAATGTCTTCACTGCAGCCCCTACATAGCTGTGCTTTGTGGCCAAAACAGTGCTGATAACACACCAGTGTTTTGGCTATTGCTGAACAGTGCTTGCACAGTGTCAATGCTTCCTTTTTCCCTGCCACTGAAAGTAGCCTGGGGGTGGGTTTGAGGTTGGGAATGGATATAGCCAAGACAGCTGATCCATACCACAGGATGTCTCACTTGGCAATAAATCCTCAGGGAGATGAGGAGGAAGGTGGGACGTTGTGGCTACAACATTTCACTGTTCAAGCAATGACTACATGTGCTGAGGCCCTGCTTCTCAGGAAACAGCTGGACACATGCCTGCTGATAGGAAGGAGTGAATAAATTCTTCTTTTTCCTTTGCTTGTGCACACATCTTTTACTTTCCCTATTAAACTGTTACTATCTTGATCCATGAGTCTTCTCACCTTCCTTCTATTTCACGCCCTGGCCTGCGGAATACAGGCGTGAGGAAGAGACTGAGTGGGTGTTTGGCTGCTGATTGAGGTCAGCCTACCACGGCCCTGGAGGTACTGCGTACAGATTACTAAATAAATGTTTAATTATTCTTCCAAAGACACAATCTTGTCAGGAATAAAGAGGTATACAGATCACAAAGTATTTTTTTAAAAAAAGAAAAAAACCAAACAAAACCAAATAACCTGTTGCATAATTGTGGAGGATAATTATACAATTAAAGAATATAAGAAAGCATTATAAATTTTTCTCTGTGTACTAAATGATGTACACAAGTCTTTAATAGCTCTTCATCCTGCAATCACAGTGCATTCACACTGCTCCTTACATTACTGTTTGAGTTGCAACAGCTATTTTTTAAATGTCGGAAGAGACCACTTCATATTAAGCGCTTTAAAATATTATTTAAAACGATCTTGTAAGAAACCCAAACCAACATTACAACATAATAATATCCAACTAGATCTTACTCCTATGATTTTTATGCAAAAAGTCATCATAAGTCCTCCTAAATGCTGTTCTTAATTCAGTATCTCATAAGCATAATCATCCACCTCTAAAAATGACAAGAAACTGTGAAAACTATTCTTTTGCACAGTGTTTGCACAGCTGCAGTAGAAAACTACAGAGTTAAACTGTACTTTCAAATCAGGGAAAGGCAGACTGAAATGACATACTATACACTACAAATGTAATTTTCGTAAGTGGTAGAAAGGAGTATGTGCTAACTCCTGAGTATAAAGAATGCTTTATTATTTCCAAATATTTCTAGAATAATATTCAGAGTAGTTGAAACTACGCATCAACTGAGTATTAGTTTGTCAAACAAAAATGAAGTCCACATAACATCTCACTTTATACAATGTGTGCTCCCATTTCAAAATATACAAGCTTACTAGATCAGACTTTATACCATCAACATAAAATGCCAGCACAAAGATGCGAACAGACAGCATTCACATCAGCTTTTGAAAAGATTAGACAGCATCTAAGAAAGTTAATTGAAAAATGCAAAATTGGTTTAATTTGCAAAATCAAAATATTACTTCTAAGTTATTACCAGTTCTAAAAAGATCAAAGCATTTGACACTGTCCCACACAACATCCTTGTCTCTAAAATTACGAGACATAGATCTGACAGATCGACCACTTGGGGGATAAGGAATGGCTCGATGCGCGGGTGGAGCGATTACTGTAGTTCCTCAGCGGTCCATATTAGGACCAGTATTATTTAATGTCTTAATGTCTTTGTCGGGGACATGGACAGTGGGATTAAGCGTACCCTCAGCAGTTTTGCAGATGACATCAAGCTGGGTGGTGTGGTTGATATTCCAGAGGGAAGGGATGCCATCCAGAAGGACCTGGATAGGCTTGAGAGGTAGGCCCATGCGAACCTCATGAAGTTCAACACTGTCAAGTGCAAGGACAGGGCAATTCCAAACATGGATACAGGCTAGTCAATGAGTGGCTTGACTGCAGCCCTGCAGAGAAAACTTCAGGGTACTGGTGGATGAAAAACTGGATGTGACCTGGCAATGTGCACTTGTAGCCCAGAAAGCCAACCGTATCCTGGGCTGCATCAAAAGCGGGATGACCAGCAGGGCGAGGGAGGGGATTCTGCCCCTCTGCTCCGCTCTGGTGAGACCTCCCCTGCAGTACTGCCTTCAGCTCTGGGGTCCTCAGAACAAGAAGGACATGGACCTGTTGGTGCGAGTCCAGAGGAGGCCATGAAAATGATCAGGGGGATGGAGCACCTCTCCTACGAAGACATGCTGAGAGAGCTGGGGTTGTTCAGCCTGGAAAAGAAAAGCCTCCAGGGAGACGTTAAAGCAGCCTGCCAGTACCTAAAGGGGTCTACAGGAAAGATAGGGAGGGACTCCTTATCAGGGAGTGTAGTGATAGGATGAGGGGTAATGGTTTTAAGCTAAAAAAGGGTAGATTTAGGTTACAGATTAGGAAGAAATTCTTCCCTGTGAGGGTGGTGAGGCACTGGAAGAGGTTGCCCACAGAAGTTGTGGATGGCCCATCCCTGGGAGTGTTCAAAGCCAGGAGGGGTGGGGCTTTGAACAACCTGCTCTGGTGGAAGGTGTCCCTGCCCATGGCAGCGGGGTTGGAACTAGGTGGTCTTTAAGGTCCCTTCCATCTCAAATAATTTTATGATTCTATGAAATGATACCGTATCTTACACATGACAGGTGCTTAGAAGCACTGCATTCTGAAGAGATGTATTAATTATGCCAGAATTAGCTTACAGCTAGGGAAACAGATAGTAATCAAGAACAGTTAACAAAAAAAATTTTTTTCAGAAGGAACTATGGTATATGGGAAGGGGGAGAAAGACACTTCTTCCTGTATACAACTTGAGGTTTTGCATCCCAAATATCATCCCATATACTCAGACCACACTCTTAGACATACAATACCTACTCATAGTCTCATTCTGTAAAAACCACCACAGTGGTATGCTGTAGCCCATACAGCCAGTTTGACCTGACAGAGGAGACATCCAAGACCTGATTACATCTTCAGACTGCAGGGCTCCATCTGGGGCTCTGACTCAGAGCCAAGTGATTTGCAGGATGGACACAACTAGCATGCTCTGGGGGGAATGAGCTCTAAGCAGGGTGACAGGCCCAGAGCCACCAGGCTTCAGGTCAGAGGATTACTCCTTGGCCCTCTTTCAGCAATTACAATTGTACCTATTATGTTTAAGTGCCTGACCTAGATCTATTCGAACTACTGCAGAGTGGAAATACAATCTGCAGTGGTTAAAAGGTCTCAGAATTATACAAAATAGGACCAAAAGACTCTCTGGATCACTGAGCCCAGTACTCTAAAATTGTGAGTAATAAGACAGGACGTCCACAGACTGTCTTCTCCACAGCCACAGATAGTAAACTCCATTCCAACATCCTGAAACAAGTTTTAGATGTGTACTGAAATGCAAAAGCAAAAATGACAACCTAGCAAACTAGGAGGAAGGAAATAAATGACAGATAATATTGGAAGGAAACTATGAACTTGTCCAGAGGTCTGTACTACATACCTGCTTTCACCAGTTCAACCTGTGTGAAAAATTCCTTCCTGGTACCAAATCTAGTCATTAGGTTAGTCCTGAAAGGGCAAAGATGACCCATCAACTCAGAATCTGAGAAATTAATGCCAAAATATTTTGCCTACCTCATCTCTAGGTGTGGTAGATTTCCAGTGCTTGGTGACTTTCTAAGTGCCTAAGTGCAGTACAAACAAAAACTCAAATCCAATAGTATAAATCCTACTGCTGCCATGGTAGGAATGATACTTTGACAAGAAAGGACCTCAGACATTGCCTTTGACAAAAGGTTCCTTTAGAATATTACTCTTATTTTTCAAAAAAAGAACATTTAATTTTCTGTGTTTACAAGAAAAGCACATAATCTGACAATCTCTATGATACACTTTTCTAGGTCTGTATTTTAAAAGCACAATCTTCCAGAAAAAAGGTACACACACTAGCTTGAAACAGAAGCTCGTGGCTCATTTTTCCTCCTTACACTCATTTACAGAACAGATACCACTATTTAGCTCTTCACTTGTATGAAATGAGATTACAGGTCAAGATCCTGAACTTTATAACGGAAAAAAACCCTCAACTATTGATTTCACAAAATGTGTAGCTGTACACATTATAATTGCCATAAGGCAATCTAATATAGTTCTTTGTAATACAGCTGGAATTCTTTTCTGAATCCAAAGTCTAACACAATTCTTAAAACAATAATAATTTAACTTATTTCAGTTAAAAATTGGAACAATTTTTACAAGGCATCAAGATATTCTGGTCAAAAATCCAGGAAAAGTCGTTAGAGAAAACAATAATTACCTCTACTCTCCCAGGTTTGAGTATACCCATGTTAACGTCAGTTTTCAGTACAGCAAGACAAATGTATTACCAAAAGAAACTGCGTTTCTAGACAGCTACTGTAAAGTGTGAATCTGTTTTACCCACCTTGACAAAGGTTATTTGCAATTAATTAAAGCTTCAAACAAAACTACTTATTCCAAAGCAATTTGCAACAGTTAGCCAGCAAACAATTCACCTCTTAAAACTTTAAATTTATTACACGATCTAGAGCTTCTTAAATACTTCCGATTTTTATAAAAGACTGTTTTCACAGAACTGTCCTTTTGTCAAGTATGTATTTTTAGTTTCAGATTATGTTTTGTTTTCAAGCATACTAATTTATGCATACTTAACATTAAATATTCATTAATATCTTGAAAATGCAGATAACAGCACTGTGAAAGCGTGTATCATCTTTTATAACATAATGAATTAAAAACTATTTTACCTGCCAAATGAAACTAAATTAATAATTCAGACTGATCCATAATACCACAATCAATGCAGCAGCTTTTAACCCAACTGAGAAAAATACTTCATCGGATTACAATCTTTCATAGCAGAGATGATTTGTGGTCTGCACTAGGCATACACTGACATTTACACATACATATTTATATATAAAAGAAAATCCTTGCAATTGGGTAAGATGGTCATGTAAGAAAACAGTATCACAAATGCCCTGCAAAGCAAACATATCATTGCTTCTTGAAATTTAAGCTTTTGTAACACTGTAACACTGGAAATGTCTTGTGAAAGATCACTAGCCACTGTCTGCTGCCATTCTGATACCGACTAATCTTGCATTCTGCACGGGCACCTATCTGTTCCTGGGATGTCTGTTCAGGTTGTGATTAACTGTCATCAATGCAAAGACAACTGGCTCTTTGCACTGTTTTATATCTAGCAAGTCTCATAGGACAGATCCAGAATTACATGAAAGCTGATCTTCAGTTTTCAGCACCAGTTAGATAAATGAGCAGTCTAGCCACCTTCATACAGTGTGAAGAAATAAATTTAGCACATCAGAGACACTTCTGTGCAATGTTAGCTCAAATACTTCTGCATGATGAACTCAGAAAGATGAATGTATGGTGAAGACACCTGAGTGACCCTGCCTGGATTCAGGCTGATTCATACAGAAAGTCTCGGATGGTCCTGTATCATGCTTTTTCTTCAACAGTGCAAACCATGGAATCAACTTGTATGTAGCACTCAGTGCATGCACGCTAATTGTCCTGTGATACTGGAAAGGACAGCAAAGGAACTTGGGATCACCTGCAGAATTCAGCTTGCTCCTCAAGACAGGCCTATAGGACGTGAGTCCAGCACTGGCCAGGCCAGAGACAGAATGATTACACATGCAACTATCAAAGTGCCTCTTCAGTGAGGCTGGAGAATCCATTTCACTTGGGTTTTTCATCATTTCCATCCCTTGAAATAACCTCGAATTCCTAGTGCTCTAGATGAAGTACCTATGCTGTGCTCAGTATACTCCAAAAAAACCCTCTGCCTGGAAAATGTGACATGCTTAGTTTTGCATCAGATCAAATTTATGTTTGAATTAGCATACCTAATCTTATCTGACAGCCCCTGGTCTGTCAGTGTTTGTTGTCTCACCACAGCGTGTCTTTTTTCTCCCACAAGTCTCTAAAAACTTTTTCTCTCATGGTAACCTCCCTGAAATGTCTAACCATTAATCTCCATAGCACCTATTTTAGCCACAATGAGTAAAGAATACAGTATTTATTTCTAATTTTGTTTACCAAATTCAGTTGGTCATGTGCTTCTTCATACCCAAGGTGTTGCTGAGCATTTAATTTTATTTCTCCAATTTTTATTTTTTACTTCAGCTGATCTTCACCCTTCTAGTTGGCTGTTCTTTTCCACTGAATCATTGCTGAAAGTAAACTGCATGCCCTTGAAGCAGGGATTATTTTTACCCACACTGAAAAGCATCTAGCACTTCTGAGGTTCTCTGTAACAAATAAAGATGCTAGGATACTCTACCTTCTAAAGTTTTCATTGAAAATGCTAAAAGTCACTTCTACAGAATAGCTACACACTAAACAAAATGTTGCTTACAAACCAAATTGTTTCGTGTGAATTTAGCAATATTTAAAACAAACAGTGTAACATAACAGTTCTTAAACTCTTATGCACCATCACTGTGTATTTAATGCGACTGCACACTGTACACTGGTACATTTCTACATTTAACTTCATTTCTGTCTTTCTAGAATGTCATGTCCTTCTTTTTTTCCAATTTGTGACTAGCATAAGCAAGCTTATATACCTCAAGAAGTAATATAATTTGTGGGCCACAAATCATCTGTGATGATGGCTATTGTTTAGATGTAGAGCAGTGTTTTCCCAAACCACGCTACCAGAAAAAAGATCATGAAATATTTTTAATAGGCTTTGGAAAGAATGTCTAATGCAGTATGATGAAGCAAAGCTAAACTAAGTCCTCCTTATGAAGAGAAAGAATCAAGCATAAGAATTAGCTGTAATATACTGGCAAACCTTTTACTTTTCATCAATGTATTGTTGTTATCCACATATTTGGCATCATTATAATTTGGCATTATTGCTAGAGCAATATTCTATGGCAACTCTGCAGCACTGAAATAAGCCCATGGCAGGGGGGTGGAACGAGATGATCTTTAATGTCCCTTCGAACCAAACCATTCTATGATTCTATGATTCCCAGAACACATTCTCTTTTTCAGAGAATATTTTTCATTTTCAGAAATTCCAACATGGCATTAAAAATTTCTACAGAGGTAAAATTAAAATGTCACTGACTGAAAGTCTCTAAAACATGGCTGGACATTTTTTTCTGCTATCAAATGGTAAAAATATAGTAACTTCTGTAATTTCAGATTATTTTTTAAAACACTTGTAGAGAGCAGTTAATTCTAACGATGTTTATGATGTACTGCCATGTCCACTCAGGCTACATTTAGCACAAAAGTAAGGAGCCGAACATGAGAGTGAAAATCTGTCTTTCCTAGAATCAACTGAGGAGTAAGCTCGACCTTACGGTACATCTTCAGAATTTGGTTGTCCAATGTTAGCAGCACACAGGTCACTCAGGCACAATTACTAGGTCAGATGCTCCTATTCATTGTTCTTGCATTACTGGGTACAAATTAAAATGTAACCCACAGAATTAGATGTTAGTTTCTTAGGAAACACTGGAATCACCAGATACATAGTTTGCGTTGTAGTTTTGCTATTTGTTACCATGCCCATTTTTTAACCGAGGAATATGGTCAGTGCCTTGTGAAAAGAGGGTTGTAAATAACTAGATGGGCAGGCCGTTCTTAGTGCCTAAGAAGTGCTTTGTAAAATGAATGCTGTCAATTACTCTTTATTACAGAAGTGGAACAGACAGCTGGAACTGGGGTCTCAGATTTGCCCATTCAGAATAAACAAACAAATGTTTGTATTAATATCTCTTACAAATGCCCCCACATAAATGGTATTGCATAGTTACTGAAGCTGATCTTAATTAAATAAGAATCAATAAATGCTTCTTTCCACAGTACTGGTCCTCTCCATGCCAGCCCCACCAAATATTTTAAGATTTTGTATATCACATAGGACAACATTTACTTTCAGAGTTCTTAATTTTTTGAAAAATGTTTCAGACTCTGCTGCTGAAAAAGTAGTCCTTCTCAAAAAAATCCCTAATCCCAAGAATTTCTATAGCAGTATAAAAATGCTATAGAGCCAAAATGAAAACTCCCTGACTACACTGCACAGCAATGTATCAGTGGACATGGTAGGTTAGAATAATTCATTATTTAAGTAGGGATTATTAGACACATTAAATATGTAAGGCTACAAAAGCTCCAAAGCAGATACAAAAGTCCATCTTAAAAATTTATGAAGATAAAAGATGGATCAGTTTTTATATTCACATTATAAAGTCAGGATACTGATTAGGCACTAGCCCTCAACTTAATTCCATTCGCAGCAAATCAGTTCTGGATAATGTCTCATACATTTCCACTTAGAATAATTACATTGTTATAGCCATCATAAGAAACATCCATCAAGTGAAGATGATTTGCTGACAGGAAACAGTATGACTGCAAACGATCAACACTAACATTGGCGTATTTTCTAGCAGAATTGCCAGAGCATGAAACAAATGAATAGTTAGCAAAAATAATACATATAAAGCCATGCTTTCATGTTACAGTTCAGCTGATCTATTAGCTAACATTTCTCTACCTCCAACCACACAGTTCCAACTATATTCTTATGCTGGCTGCAGCAGTCTATTGAACCCAGCGTGAGCTGATGCGGCACGAAAATCAAGAGAACTATTTAGTTTTTGCCTTTTTTTCCTCTCTGAATTCGGGCACTGTGGAGTCAGATGAGACAAGAGAAGTAGATGGTTGTGGCCAGGTTTGTATGGGGATTCCCTTTCACCCACTGTAAGATAACACCACTGCTGACATTGCCAATTCAGATTATCATTTAAACTAAAAAGATAATTACATACTGGCATATTTTGGCACTGCCATGTGGTCCTGACTATGTTAGTATTTTGAATAAACAGCTGTGCAAATGGCCTAGAAAGTAATTCATAAAACTATGTTGCAATAGCATATCACTGATATGGTGAGTCATATACCTTCCTTGCTGATCATGCTTGACAAAAGTAAAATATAATTCCTGAAAAGTTCTGTTTCAGTTACAAATCCACTGTGCCAGTCACCATCCTGACAGCCGGCGATCTTCAGAGAGCCTAAACAAAGCCACTAGTAGGAACCTTGCAGAAGTGCAAGTGATTCAGGATAGTGCAAGTATCATACCTTTTGCTCTGTCTTGTGCCTAAAATCTAGCTTGGTTAGTAAGCTTGTCAAAAGGACCATCCTGTAAAGCAGCAGGTACCTTGAACTCCTAGTGAGTTTCCAGAAGAATGTCCCATAGAAGATGCATCTTGCACCAGCAGGCTCTAAATCAGGAAAGAAGAGCTATTGGCATGGGGGGCTTTCCTTAGAGAAATTCCTAGTATCATATGAAAATACAGAGGATGTTCTTGGATAAACCATGAAAATGGCTGCAATTTGCTTTTTACTAATAGGTCTTAACTTACCTCTTTCTTAAAAGTAGAAACATAGAGCCAAGTGAATAAAAGACACTCTTTATTCTGTGTGCTCCATAATCCCCGACAAGTTCCTGGCCTCCTTCATCAACATCCAAATATAAGTGCTAGGTGACAGGTACCACTCTTTGTCCCTATTTTCTACTTCTTAGATTTCATTTGTGTGTATGTAGAAGTCATAGCCTCCGGAGAGCCTGTTCTGCTTCACTTCACTCCTCTTTCTTCCTCATAGTCCAGCTTCAAAAAAAAGCACAGAAGCAGCAGGGAAGCTACATGCATTTGCACTTCAACTCTACTACTTTTTTTCTTCCACCTCCAGCTGCAGTCCTATCCAACACAGCAGGAGCATGACAAGAGACAGCTGAAGAAGAAAAAAACCTGTATTTCCTTTACTTTCTTAGGCTAAACGGTCACACTCTTGGACTCAAGATTCACAGTTTGTCAGTGAATTTCCAGCTAGCTCTGTCTGTGCCAGGTCTCATCCCTCTCCAGACACAAAGCACCCCTTACAAACTGGTACCTGGGGCACAAAGGAGCGCAGAAGGTGAAATATGAGCTACATTTGCAAAATGGTACACCAGTTGAGGGGTCTTGCTACAGAGGTTTCAGTATCTATACATGCTATATTATGATCTGTATGTCTAGGAAAATACTGACAAACATTCTTTATAGTATCCATTTTGAGGTGTAAGAATTGTTTTCTCCCGCTGTGCTCAAAATCACACTTTCTGCCTGCTTTTCATGAAGAATTACTTGAACAATTGAACCCTACCTACCATGATGACAAAAAGCACACTGCATGCAAAAATACAGCGAGTCTGTTCCCATAAAACATGCACTCCCCCATCTGAAAAATGACAGAAGACTGATGGAAGACAAGTAGGAAAAAAAATTGTCTTAAAGTGCAAATAAGAAATTGAAGATAAGATTATGAGAAAAGAAGAGACTTCAAAAAAGCAACAGCAGCGGCCCAAAGCCTTTTGGTACAGTACCACACGTAGTGCATGGAAGGGCAAAAGCAGACAAACTGCTGCCAAGAGCACAGTGAGAAGATTGAGCAGAGAAACTTAGGACAGATAAACAGATACTCTGAATCCCATCTAACCAGACCACTAGATTTGTTGACATTCAAAATGCTGAACAAAATCTGTGTGAGAAGCAAGAGAAAAATGTATCTTTGTAGCCGAAGATGATGAAATACTGGTACAAATGAAGTGAAGCAAAGAATTCACATAATGCGTTGCTGGAGCTAAAACTCAGGGAGATCTTCCACTGCTATTGCCCAAGACAGGTTTTACAGAAGTTAAATCTGGAGAACATGCAAAGAACAACTGGGAGCCAATCTCAGCACTCTGGCTGAGCAACCGTCTCCTGCTCTGGCTCTCCATTAACAAGTGAGATTATATTTTACTAATAGTGGATCAAGTTAATCCCAGGAGATCCTCATCACATTCTGTCCCCACTGTGATGGGTCACATATTGTACTTTTCAACATATGTGTCTGAAACTCAGCACTACTCACACATTTGTATAAAAATAGTTTCAGAGCACTACTTCATGCTACATTTATACTTAAGCCAAAGGGAATCGGGATACTTTTAGATCAAAAGAAATCCAAAAGACAGACATCCACACAGTGGTTAATACCATTCTAAATACAGATACATTCCATAGATTAACAGATTTCAATCCAGAAAGATTCATCTAGCAGTAATTCTAATGCATTATTTATATCCTCCTAAAACAGCTTACTTTTTGAAACCAGATTGGTCTGCTGTGCTGTGCTGCAGAGGGAAACAACAACATATTGCCACAGCAACTACAAAAATGGTGTTCTGCTTTTCAGTTTAGTAATTCCCTGTAGAAGAGATCTGATCATCCAGAAGAAATGTTTCTGTTCAGCATTTTTTCTAATGCAAAAAATTAAAATTCAGTTTGCTAGTATACCAAAATCACTACTCCTCTTTCTGTAACATAATTAACATTCCCATTTCAGTCTGGATTTTGGACCCACCTCAAGGGAAGTACTACTTAACGGTATAAGCCAAGTCATTATGCAGCCAAGAAGAATTACCAGGTCTGTCTGTATCTAATCTTCAAACAATCCCTTTACATATCTTTTCATACAACCTTGCCTGTTCTGTAGCAAGTGAGATTGAGCACCGAACCCACTTAACATCTGGAAAAAGTGCAAATAATAAAAACCATATACAATTGCCCATATGCAATACCACATTTTTATCTTTGCTATTCTAGAATCCTGCTTTTCCAATGTTGCCAATAAAACAAAGCAGTTCTCTAAACCATAGAAAACCTGCCAGCTCTGGTGCTAACAGGGAAGAATATACTTAATGTATCTGCTTCTGTAAGGTGCCAAGATTTAGTCTCTGTGATCTTAACGGGTACGATAGGTTAACTATATTTGGTATCCATCAGACTTGATGATTATAAACAAATTAATCTGACTGAAGAACACCAGGTCCTATCTACGACATGCTGCTTCTAGATGTGCCAGTGCTGGCCAGTCTGCTACCACGGGGCTTAGTTTCCACAGATTTTTGGTTTATGACTGGTATTTTTTTCCTTTTGCAAAGTTCACGTACAGCATTTCCCACATTAGAGCACATAAGCCTCCCATGTTTACTCATCTTCCTAAAATTTGCTAAATATGTGCAGTTATCTGAAGATAAAACTTACCACACTAGAAATTGTGGCTGAAATGAACAAAGAGGGTAAAAAATACTAAGGAAACACACAAAACCAAAGAGAGTAAGTTTGTTTCCATATGAATGACTGGCATCCACTTTTCACCTTTCTCCAGACATCCCAGGTGTAATGTTTCATTCTAATCATACATGCCTTTTTTTTTTTTTTTTTTGTTAATTTTTACAGCAAACCTTCTGCTATATCCAATTGGAAAACAGTCAGAATACTCCAAAATCATCTACTCTTTCCAATTCAGGGAGCCCACTGGATGTAACACTCCACATTGCATGGTTTCTTTCACTATTTAGTACTTTTTCTTCATCATATCTGCAAGTCAAGCCCTTTTTCATGTTGTAATGAATGCTCTCTGCTGTTTCTTATGAAATTTATCTTTCTATAACTTATTTTCTTAACCTGTGGATTGCTTTGCATGAAAACTAATATGACAAGAATAATAGTGGAGTAAGCACACAGTTGGAGTTCTGTTTTTCCAGTGAAGCACATTTCAGAATTGCACTGTAATTCTAGCTCTCCTCTTTCTGAGACATACTAATTTTAATCTGCACATGGAAGCTGAGATATTCTAAATTAGATCTATTAGGATCTTCTAATTTTACTTTTTAAAAAAGTCCATGGGACTGTTCTTACCCCAATTTTTTTGTTACACATTTCTTCATTTTCTATACAGCTTTTGCCAAACCATGAATTAAAGTTTTTGCATTTATGGAAGAATCAGAGAATCATCCTTCTTCACCAGTTGCTTCCTCTCAGTCTCCCTTAGCTAAGATCACATTTTAGTTCTCAAGCTGTTAGCTAATTATTTGCAATTTGCTTCAGAATCTGTATTAAAAGTGCATTTTAGAAAAAGTCTAAATCGCAATCAAAATTCAAAATGGCTTTTAAAAGCTATTGAACAAAATATAAATGAAATAGACAATGCCAGTAAAAGTTGGGAGAAGCATCAAATGATTTATTTCATCAAGTAAGTGTTCATAGTGTCAAATATTTATTAGATTCTACATACTTTTCCTAAACGTACAAAATTGATTTGTAAAAGCAGTGCAAGCTCTCCTCACTCTGTACATAGAAGGAAATGAGATACACAAAATACGAAAGTAAGATGACTTACAATTTTTCAACTTTCTGAGCTACAAAAGATTAAGTTTTGATTAGCCTTTTGTCAAACTGCAGGATTTCTTTTTATAAAGACTATGGGGAGGAAGCCTTACTTCATGAAGATGAGTATGTTTGTTTCTGCCTGATGTCATTCTCAAAAATGTGAGATCATTACTGAATCAGAATGTTTCTTTTCTTCATGTTCACTATGTCCAAATGATTTCTTGCTCATATTCCAATCTCCAGTCTTTAGAAACAACACATCAAATCTCCTAATGCTCAAATGAAAGGTGAAATCGTTTAAATTAGAAATTTGATTGCAAATTACTAATAATGGGAACTGACACATTTCTAGCATCTTCACCAAAAAAAAGATATACTCTTGAAATAAAATTAAAAAAGAAAAAAAATCCACACATTCTGTCCCCCGTAATTCTAAATTCTATTAAATGTAAAGCATATTTTCAGCTAAGTCATGTATAAAGGAAACTTTTCCCTTCTGATGTGTAATCATTTTAATTTAGGTGTTGATATAAAGCATTAGGGAAGCATGTGATTTCAGAAAAAGCACTGTACCAAACAAAATCTTGGCAATAGCTAGCTTTAAAAAAATATGTTGTCACAGCTTTACAGTCATAAGGGTGTTAGATCATAACACATGAAACTTTTGTTTTATTTAACTTACTGGTATAACCTTGACTTTGGATGTGAAAAAGAAGTCATATGCCCAAAAGACTGTCAACTTCCTCAGCTGTAACAGTAGATGCTATCTTTTCTTACTTTTAATTCTGAAATGCAGTTAACATACAACATCTCGTCAGTATCTTGCAGTATTAATTTGCTACTTTGATTTTGCCATTTCCTGCTAGAATCACTGATTGGTTATCAACTTCAGAAAGAGTAAGTTTGTATGAAATCTACTCTGTTCTATTCCAGTTTTGTAACATCTTTTCAATGCCTATAGCGACTTCTACTGCCCAGTGACTGCCTGTAATTTTACCTAAAAAAGCTGAAGAAATGTGAAGAAAAAACAAATTCATTTCAGATACCATTATTTTCTTCGAAATGCAGACATGAGGGGAAAAAAAAAACGTTTAGAAGTTGGATATCATAAAATTTAAAGGGGGGTCATGGCTGAGAAACATTCATAGATACATTGATCACTAAAAAGCATGAAGAAACAGTTCTTTAAAAAAAAAGATGAGGAGCTTTAATTCTGTCAGATGTTAGGATTTCTTTTTTCCTGAAAAAAAAACAAGCCCTGCACTCTACTTAAATCTCCATAAAGCAGCATTTAATTAACTTCAGTTTATATGTACTCAGAGAGTTTAGTATCATGAAAACCAATTAGAAATATAAAACTTACTCAAATTCCTCATCACCGAGTCAGTAACAATTTGTAGAAGTGAAGAACTACAAGCCTGGGGCACAAAATTCTAGAAAATTCATAACAATATATTCTTTTCTTATGTAAAGTCTCATCTTAAACTCTCTCCTTACTGTGTATTAGATGTAGTCCTTCTGGCAGTATACAGCAAATCTCATAAATATGAAAGTATTGTTGTATTCTTGTTCATACCACTGTTGACCTTTGATTTTTATCTGCCACAAATCATCTTATATAACTGCAATTTAGTCTGCTCTTAACTCTATCTGTGTAATAAGAATCCATGCTGAAACTATGAGATGCACCTAGCTGCACACCATTGCAACCCACCTCCATGAACAGGTCATTGTCTTTCTTAGCTGAGGAACAGCAAGTTTCACAAATTGTTATGATCTAAGTTGCCTGTGGGTTTCTAGAAAAACTAAAATAATAGTTTCTAATACTTACAGATTATAAAAAACTAGGCTGTTCATCAGTATTTTCTTGGAATAGCAATCAACATAACCTTGGAACAGCACCAATGATCTGTATCTTACCTATTAAAAAAAGCGACTTTTTTGGGCAGTCAACAATAAAATACGCAACTCATTTCATGGGGCTTAGCTTCTTTCCTGTGTTGCACTTGTCTGGTAAGATACAATAACTGTGAGGATTGATCAGGATCTTATCTGTGGCATGGCACATCACCCCAGCTGTTGATCCTTAGGGTTGCAGCACTACCAGTACAACATTACTATTTCAGCTGCATTTGGAGATTTGTGTGTCTCTATTCAGAAAAACTACACGTTACCAAGGATCCTGGAAAAGCACAAAAAGCTCAGTGAAAACCACTGCCTCTTCTTAGCATACTAACCATGAAAGGTGGCCTGACACATGACATAGCAGGTGATTCCCTCTGTTGGATGATCCCCTCCAACAGCTCATGACTTCTGCTATGCTGAGATTATTGTATAGTACCTGTACATTCTGAAAGTATCTTATAGACAAACAGTTTATTCATATACTTTTCACTTAAAGGAAGGAATATATTCACAGCACAGCCAGCTATTAAGGCCTTCAGCAAAGCCATATTATGACAGTGTGGCTAGACTATATTCTAGTATACATATTCTAGCTTCAAGATGATCATAAAAAATTTTAGAGTATATACAGATACACTGAGACAATCCTGATATGTTGTATTTATGCAGTAGCTCCTTGACTAATTTTCCCTCCTTTCCAACATATGAGTGAAGTGTTAAGTAGTTTACAATCCAATCCACAACAGAAGGCAAGCAGAGTTTGTTCCTGACAAATCCCTGACAAATTTGCAAGGCTGTTTATCCTACTGGTTATTATTAACACCAAATTGTGTAAAAGACATATCAAACAGTAGAAAAGGTCAGGTCAGACAACGTCCTCAAA
The DNA here is from genome assembly GCF_000690535.1 of Cariama cristata. Classification (NCBI taxonomy): domain Eukaryota; kingdom Metazoa; phylum Chordata; class Aves; order Cariamiformes; family Cariamidae; genus Cariama; species Cariama cristata. The sequence continues at coordinate 17,194 of NW_009598542.1, read as the reverse complement.
AGCTGTAATCACATATAACAGCATGAAAAGACTGCAGCTGAAAGTAATTAAACTCTAAAGTGCTTGGATCTAAAGGCTTGCAATGGGAGCTCCAGATGCACCTCAGAAACCAGTAGCTTTTGTGTGCTATCCCCCTTGGATACAACTTCACAGAAACTACAATTGCAATTTAACAAAGGTAAGTCACGGATTTGGGCATGAATCCATCATTCTCAATATCTTCTTGTTAATCCAGTTTATAATTAGTGACAGAATTAATCTCATAATTACAAAAGTCACCATGTGGTAACAATAGTTACAACCAAAATAAAAGCAACGATAGACAAGCTTTTGTTCAGAAGCTCCTCATGCCAAAAATTTCTCCCCTCGTATCAGTTAGTTAAAAAAGATTCTGCCTGTTCCTTGTAACCGCATAGCCCTGTACCATAGTATCGTCACTGCTAGGGACAGCCACAAGCTTTGTACAGAACTTGCGAGGCCTCAGGGCTGAGGCTGGCCATGCTTGCTCTGGCTGAACTTCCCTTGCATTGCCTGCTGCTTGATTTTATTTGGTTTAGCCGTGATAGCAATTTCTTTAACTGACTAGGTGTCTGTGGCTAATTTGTTTCACTTTTTTGAGAACCTATCCAGTGCAGGAGTGGTTTTGAACACTGAAATCAGAGTTTCCACCTTTCCCAAGTTGGAAGAGTTTATAGTAATATTTGATCTTCCATTTCTCTTACAGTCACTCAAGGAACTGAAGGAGAAAGCTGGTATGGATACAGTACGAGCTGCACAGAGTCATCAAAATGCTCTCCCATTACTGCATCCCTCATTATTAATTTTGGGGATTCACAGCTAGTCAGTCACTGCAACTGAGTATTACTTCATACTAAACCTACTATCTTTTGGTATAGATCTCAGGGTATGGGACTAGGACTGCCTCTTTCCTTCTGTGTTTCCTCCTTCCTTACTTTAAGCAACTTCTCTAGGACCTCATATTTCCCTAACAAAGGTCACAACTGAGACCTTGTAGTTACTGCTCGCCTCCTCCCGCTCTAATTTCATTTAGCTTCCTAATCTTCCTGCTTTACCTTGGTACCAATGCTAAATAATGCTTTTAGCCCTCCAACAGCCAGCTGAGGAATCCATAAGCAGTCTAAGGATAATTCTTGTTACAAGTATCATCATAGAAACAGTGACTGAAATCCAAGCACATAAATACATGACAAGACACCTGAAAGATTTACAGTTTAAATAACAAACATGACAGTGCAAGAAAAATAATTATAAAGCAATGTACACATGAAAAAGAGACAAGCATAGATTAAGTGAACTAAGGTCACAAGTTAAACGTTTGAAGCCTACTGCCTTCACTACAAGACTGTCAGTTGCTACAGAACATCAGCATGGACTTGAAAACTCAAGGCTGCAGGGCACAATAACAGCACCTGACAGTGTGGATAAACAATGCGGTATCTCACCCACTTGTTTATCCCAAGTTCAGATTAACACTGGGAGCATGAAAGCAAACTCACTTCATGGAAACTGACCACTAGTTGCCTTTGTAAGACAAAACTTCCACGTATTAAAAAAATGAGACAAAAGAACCGGCGATGCATCAAGTTATAAAATGAAGCAAAAAGGCCAATACTATTTTTTCCAATGGATCAGGATAATTTCCAAGAGGATACTGTGGTTTCGAAACTGGCCACATAGAGGAAGACTATGTAAAATGACTGTGAAGAGAAATTAAATAAAACTAGAGGAGCCACAAATGGTATTTCTCTCCGAGATCTTTCAGAGAATTATTACAAGCTTCAGACATTAGCAAACAATGCAAATGTATAACAAGACACACACAAGGGAATCTGTAACAGAAATACTTCATCTTCTTAGCTACAGCAACAATAACAAGAACTGTTATTAATACTGGCAATTCCTAGACTTAAGTAGTTATTATTATAACAATATACCAGAAACCTAAAAATCCCCCAGGAACACAAACATGTGCAGGCGCACACACACACAAAACGCAAGTATCCCCTCACAGGTATTAGGAGTTGTCCCTTGCAGGGCAGACGGAGGAAGCCTGGGTCCCTCTGCAGCTAGCAGGCTGGCTCAGTCCCGCACCTACACCACAGAGCCAGCACCAGCCCAGGCGTCCGGGGGCAAGTGCAGGTCAGGAGCTCACAGAATTGTTCCTATTTACAATCCAAGGTTTATACACTTAAACTTATAAAGTGCATTCTGCCACAACATAACGTTTATGGGCACATTTGGGCTTATGCAAGACAGAAAAAACGTTTAACAGATAAAGTTATCACATTACAAAATAAACTCAGAGAAGCAGCCTACAAATTTACAAAGAAATTCCAAAGTCTGAATTGGTCTGTTATTTTGGAGTGCTCTCCAGAAAAGCTTTAAATAAAGGTAAAAATGAGATGCAGAGTACATTTAACAGAGGGAGCTTAGAAGAGATTCACCTCACATCAGAGTTTTGCTGCACTGAAGTACTTCTTAAAAGGGGACATAAATGAAGTACTTGCGGTCATCATTTATCAAAATTCTTTCACTCCATCCACTCAGAGGTTTATGCTTTTTTCTCTTTGTGAAGTTTTATTGATTGCTTAAGCATATGTGGTAAGTATGCTGGAAATCATGGTTGCCAAATACCACAGATCAGCTTCCTATTGTAAGTACTACTGCAACAAAATGCACATTTCTACAAGGAGCGTTGTCAGAATGCTGAAGAAAAAGGACGGCAAGTGAAACTTGCAAGAAAAGGGAGGACACCGATACTGGCACACCAGAGGGGAGCAGCCATGATAAGGACTGCATGGCAGAGGAGCATCCCCTTTTGCAACATGTCAGACTGTACAGAGGATGCAATTTTCTAGATCCACATTCTCCTGGGAAGATACCACAGCCATAGGAAACACAGCTGCACTAGCCGCATGTGCTGCTTGACACAGAGTCTGAGAAGTAAGCCTGTTTAAATATTTCATGCCACTATCACAGATTTTCACCAATGCTAAAGAAATCAATGCAAAACTGAAATACCTTCCCCTCAAAACCACTATTCAAAACCAGATTATTTATTTTACATACTTATTTTTTAATTTTTTTGTACCTTGTAAACCATATGCTTACTGATTAGACATATCAGATTTAACAACTGTATATCATTTGCTATATGAAACTTAAAAAAAATGCAGGAATTGGTTAACCATGGTTTAACAAGAAAAAGATCTGAATGTTATTTTTCTTTCTTAGCTATCACAAATTTGGAAAATTTGTACATTTTATTCTTGAAAGCAACATCTAACAAACATTAAATTGGCTGCAGAGACTGCAGATGACATGACTGTGCTAATGTTCATATATACTGTGCTTTTACATCATCATTTCACTTAACAGAAACAATGAGGCCTGAAATTTTTAAAGCCATTTTAGGGACCATGACACCTAAGGATCTTTAGACTTATCAGAAGACAAGTATTCAATGTTAAGACATCCAGATCTTGGAAAGGTTCTTTACTCTCGGTTTCAGAGAAGCACTTTAAAATGTAAGAACCAGTTTTCACAATTATCACAATGCCAATTTAAATCTTTCTTTAAACAAAACAAAAAACATTCCCAAAGATGAAAGAATATATCCACGCCATACTGAAAAGTCTCACAGAATGTCCCAGACCCATCACATTTTCAAGCTGGCTCTTAGATTTCATTGAGAGAGACAGCCTCTATGTATCTTTCTCTCAATCCTGAATTCACTGCTCTACTTCAATTCTGTACTATATCCTAAAGGCTCTGCTGGCTGTATGTAGGAAAGAGCTCGAAGTCACTTGGTGCCTGAGTGGAGTAGAACTGTATAAGAACAGCAGAATATTAAGGGTGAAAATCATTTAGGTACAAAGGACTAACGAAAGATCCATACATGAACTGTTGGTCCTATATATCCTATTGCACTAAATACAAACCAATGAAAACAACTTAATGTCTAACCTAAGCACAGTCCATTGAAATAAACTTGTATTTCTCAGTAAGACATAAATACTAAATTAGACTTGACTACTATACAATGTAAAGCAATCACATTAAAAAAAAATAATCTGTGAAATAAGGTTTACATAAGCTTTACACGTCACTACACTTCATCTATGGAATATTCCAAGATTATCACAATGACATACCTACCCGAAACAGGCATGATGTCTTGAGTAGATACTACTACTCTGATAAGAGTTAGTATATTTGCTCTCGCTGGCCACACAGTATTTTGTAGCAGGAATTTTATGGTGAAAAATTTCCTTTTAAAGACACACATACCATTAGCCTTTCTACTGAATTTCAGAGCAAACAAAAACTCTGTTATTCATTTCAAGATATGTTCCTGGTCTTTCTCATCTCCCCTCCACCAAAAATTGCATGACTATCTATAGTCTTTAATTCTGTTGTGCTTTAGATAGTTTAACGAAGGAAACCATGGTTGTACAATCAATAAGAATATGTAACATTTCTGTTACATTTGTAGATAAAATATTTACCTACTAAAGACTAATATTTCAAATAGCAACAAGCAATTCTTTACTGAAAGAAAAAATATTTGTGTTACAATAAATAATAAATGAAAACATCTTCCAAAACAGAAAATTTTCCTAACTGTAAAATTAACTCAAAATGCCATTACTTAGAAGTTAGGAAATCCTGAAATGCTAGGGCTTCTCATTTAGAAGATTTGAATATTTAGTTTCCTTTAATCACACTGATTAAATTTTGCTGTATTTTTTTCCCACTTCAAATCTATTATTACATCACAAAACAATACGCCAACAGAACGCCAACAGAAACTAGGTATATATACCTACAAAGGTTTGATTTTACACATTAAAAAAATGATTGGGTTGAATTAGAAAAACTACATGTACGAAGAGGTCAAAAATCCTTGTTTGCAGGATACCTGACTCTATACAGTACCACGTTAAACAGGTATTAATGGACAGCATCAAAAAAAAGTCAGAATGATTTATAAAAGCAAGCCAAACTTTACAAAAAATAGCAGAATTAATTTCAAACACCTACTTGCTTCTGTAGCCACCGTTCTTTCTGCCTTTGTTTTCTCCTCAAACTTTTCAACTTGTTTCTTTCTCTCTTACTCAGGTTTTGGTTAAAGGAAACACTCCTAGGCTGCACAAGACCAACAAGTGTGATGTACTGTTCCTCTTCTACAGCACTTGTCGGTGAAGAAAAGTTCATCACAAAAGGTGACCCATCAGTAATGGCATTCCCAGAAGATTGTCCAGTAGCTTCAAAATCACACTCACTTTCTGTTTCTCTATGTAGTAATGTGGTAAAGGAAGTAACTCGAAACCTTTTCTGTAGTTTGTCAGAACTGGAACTATACAGGTCCTGAAAAGAGCTACCATCTTTCCTATTGGACTCTAACTGCAGGCCACTTCTTGTGTAAACAGGTGGATTTTCATTTTGTTCATGGTAAATTGTTCCCATACTGGAAGTTTCATGTAACACAGGTGACAAAATAAGTCTCTCTCTGATATTTAAATCCAAACTATGTGATCTTCTGTGAAAAGGTTTTATAGTGCATGTATCATTCATAGGAACGGAAGCAGAAAGATTTCTTTTTTGATTTAATGCCTTTAATGGAAGTTTTCTACTTTTCACCTCAAATCTGGGAGCTCTTACTTCTAGACAGAGTGCTTCTGTTAATCTTCCAGTACCATTATTATTTCTGGCCATGTATGAAAGCCCTTGAATTTGGATTTCCAAAGTTGCAGTTACGACTTTATAGCAGGTATCCTTGCTAAAACCAGACTGAATTTTGAGGAGAGGTAAGTGTTTTCCTGATGATTTTGCCAATTTGACAGAGAAAACTGGCTGATAGTCAGTCCGACTTTTGCAGAAATGTATATTTACTAACTGTCCACACGAACATTTTGTGTTGCAAATGAAGTTAAAGCCCCCTAAGCAGGCCTCACAGAATGGACACTGCAGTTTTCCAATTGTCCACTGTGCCTATTGCCAAGGAAAGAAAAAAAACACCCAACATATGCATTGTAAATAAATTATTAAGAAATCACTACTAGAGTTACTTTTCTCCTTTAATAAAAGGGTTTACTTTTTGTTTTTCAAACACAATAAAAGAGACTTCACAGCAGAAAGAAAATCCACCATAAGTAACGTTCTGGTCAAAACCCTGCTTGCTGCAGAGATAACTAATTCTAAGAAATCTAGAACACACATTTCAAAATGTAGGGGCTTTGAAACATGTTTAAAATTTGTCCATAGATAGAATAATGCTGCAATACTAATTGAAACATTAGATCATTTAAAGCAGTGAAATCAATTTACCATGTTGATCCGGAATTGGCAAGCACAGTTTCTCAGCTGAGTCTTCTGAGTGCTGATACATCTCTTGCATACTAAGTAGAGTGGAAGGAGATTTCTTACAAAGAGAATATAGCTTTTTACTTTGCTTACCCCATGAAAGTTTGAAATGGTACTTATATTTTGGTGTATGTAGTACTACAGCATAATCTGTGTGCAGATACCATGACAAATCCTTAATAGCTTATAAGGAGACAGTTATTTTCATTATTTGTAATTCTATGAATTCCATTTTAATCCTAAAGGCACTATTTCAAAAGAAAATATGTATCAAAGATCTATAAAATCCTACATATTTACACAACTATTAGTATTTTCAGTAAATATTTTCATCTGTCAGAAGAAACATTTTTGAGGATTAAAGTTACTCAAGTGTTTGTAGGATCACAGCCCAGATGAGAAACATCATTATCAACCCCAGTCACGCATTACTCACTAGAGTGCCTAAAGTGGGGTTGAGCCATGAATACAGAAGCTGCTCAACATTTCTAGTTAAAGCATTGCTTTCAGTTGCAAATGTCTTTCAAGGTAGTTTGTGAAGAAGATTCCATGACTGATGCTTGTCTGATTGAAAGCTTCAGAAAGTTTCAGTAAAACCTATTTTGCAGTTTCAGAGAAAAAACTTGTGTGGAAAAAAAAAAAAAAGGCTATTTTTCATATGCAATGCTAGAAAAAGTTCTAGAAAAACTTTGAGAAACCTACTCTTGCCTTGTGGGTTAAAACCTCAAAATTTCACAGAGTATCACAGATGTGCTGTTCATTGCACTTATGAGAATCTGTATAAATCTGGACATGTTTTTAACATGAGGGCAAAAAAAAAATTTGTTTACATATGTCCAAAGGCTTTCAAATCCCTGAAAATTCCTCAAACATGCACAGTCTCTCTCACAGTTTATAAGGCTGATCAACGTGTATATATGCCATTCCCAAAGAAGAATTAAGTGGGTTCAGAGGTATACGGTAAGTCTCCCACACTCCATTTCCCAGATGCCATGCGCTCGGCAATAAAATCCAGGGAAAAGCACTTTCTAATGCCTTTCTGGCACTCAGGCACTATGGAACAGTAATCTGGATCTCAAAATAGAGAGGAGGAGTGATTCATGAAGGTTAAGGAAGAAGGCTAGGAGCCTGGCAAAGACCAGAATGCAAGAGATGGTAGGGAAGCAAAAGGACATCTGTATGTCCTATCTGCACAGAGACTGGGAGATGAGGTGCAATACAAGAGAGTGTGGGACTGATTTAGCATGAGTTTGGCAATGGACTGTGGAAGCACTGACTCAGTAAAAGAAGTAACAGCCTACTAGTGGGGGAGGTGGTAGGGGGAAAATCAGCAAGATACAAAAAGGAGCTGAGGGTACACAGATTTAATGATGGATTGCATAAAGAGGAAAAACTGGGAAGGGTCAGCCAAGAAAGCTAAATCAAGTGATGATTGATGGGGAAAAGGAAATGCAGATCAATAAAGGTCATTAGCAGCACTAGCTACATGTTTATAATTATTGAAGATCTATCTATACGCTAATGTGTGCATGAAGCCCCATGAGATTGCTTAAGAACCGGGACAGATGGCACAAAAGAACTGGCTGGGAAGCAGTGGGTTTTTACAGCCTGCAAATAGACTTTCTGCTTATGTAAAATGATTTAGCCTTTGATTCAGGAGTCATACAGGAGAAAATAACACATGATCACAAAATTATTCAGAGCCCAGGAGAATCTGGGGATAAGTCAGAATTGTTTAAAAAACCCATACGTTTATCCATAAACCCACAGGATCTTTCCAGAGATGTCAGAAGGGAATGAGGCAAGAGTTCCCAGGGTATTAAACGACAAAATGAATGCAAAGATATTGAAGGTGTTCATAGGGAATTGCATTCTCTGCTGCCACCGGAGGAGCATTGCTTCTCTGCAATCTTGAGCAAATATGTTAAGCCTTTTCTGAGCAGTCTGTGGGTTTTGTACTTCCCAGGTCTCCAATCTGACTCTTTACACTTTCAAATGCAGAAGGCCAGCCATTTACAGCTAAAGGTGAAAAGAATATTACTAGTATCAATATTGAAACCAATTTTACTGGAATAATACAACATGCAAAGCACCGTAAAAAAATGCATCTTTATGATCAGACATTCAAAATTAGGCAATTCTGTAAAGTGGGTAAATACCTCTCACCCCTAACTTTCACACACACCCCCAAGATTAATGTTTCTGAAACACATACACTATTCTGTCATGCACTACTGAAGTATAAGAGATCATTGATTTCATACAGAGTTTAATTAATGTTTAACAAAATAAAACATAGAGCACAACAATGAAGGAAGATGAAGCAAACTTGCTTAATTTTTGAATGCTTAGTTTTACAGTCATAACAATTTTTTTCTTTGTGTGTCGTTTTCAGGGTGGATTTGCTCAGATCAGAAGTTACTCGCGATATAGTAAGACTCTGAAAATCAAAGACTTATCAGAGAAAAACTGTAGGGCAAAAGAAAAGCACTGTTTCTGTTTATTATGTCTATGCAACAACATTAACTTTTAGACTTAAAACAACTTAAAGAAAATACTCAACTGAAGCAATCAATACAACAGGAAAGTTAAGAGATCGTTTGTAATTTCAAATGGGCAGTTAAAACTCAAAAGTAGTGACACTGGCTTGTCATCAAACCTTTGAATTTGCAGGAAGGTAACTACTTTCTAGTCATATGACATAACAGCACATTAAATATAAAAGACATCCTGTCATACTCCAACTCATCTCTTAACAAACCCGCAGTCCAGTTTTATGGAGAAACATGCTTCTTACTGTCACTGTCAACGTATGCATTACTATTGCATGATATGATGATCAAGACAAACCAAAACCCAAAGCCTAGGTAATAAATATAATTTTAAGCATTGACAAAATATGCAGAGGTGCCCATGACAGTTATTTGGATAAACATAAATACATTCATCTATAAATGGTCAGGAACAGAATTTATCACTTGTAGGCTTTCTGTATACATAAAAAAGAAATTAAAAGGGAAAAAACCTCTGTAAATGGTAATGATAGAAGTTACTGAGAAAAATTCCCTGAGTTAGAGGGTACCTGTAGTACACGTGGACCTTGGCAGAAAAGTGCCCTTGAAATTCTTTTCCCTTACTTATTTCACATTTTGAATTATAAAGATGCAAGCAAAAAAAATCTACCTTTTCAATGACACACTTCACCCGTTTCTAAGTTCACATGCCACACATTGCAAGATTCCTGAGAAGCAGCTGAAGGTTGAGACGTCCATTAAAAAAAAGAACTATTGTATTGATATTCAACATTCACGTAAACTTTTTTTGTTTGAATATAGCCAGAAGTCAGCTTCCCGATTCAGTAAATATTTTATTAACAAATAATAAAACTCAAAGATGTTGGTGCATTCTCTAAGCTAAGAATCAGGTAGCTGCTGTCAATAATTCTCTATTTCTGAACCCAAGGACATCAGACAGACTCCACTGTGTAGATGGAGGCGTTTGGAGGTGGTTTTGTTTTGTTTACAAGAACAGAAAATATGCAATTGCTGATCTTCTAAGTGTACTCAGAAACTGATTTCAGAAGCACTGTCAGTTGGCACAATCTTCCAGTAAAGACAGGAAAATTTAAGTCTTAGTTTATATGAAGACTGTGGTCAGTACTGCACAACTACGCTACAAATAGTTTTAAATTCATTTTTCAATGCTTGTTAGAATAACTACCAGAGAAAACAGAGACTTTTAGCAACTTTTTGAGTTTTTACTGCAAAGATGTGACCAACTGAAGAGAAAGCAAAATCTAAAAAACTGCAGCATTTCACTAACTCATACTAAAATGAAAACAATTACCTAACTATATTTTAGCACAGAAGTGTAATTAAATCTTTTAATATGGTTTAGAATGTCAGTAAAGATGGCTAAACATATAAGGAAACTCTGGTAAGTGTTAAAGTCTTAAAATTAGTTGTTAAAATTTATGAATATGGAAAATCACTGACTCCTATGTTATGAAACTCATGGGAATAAAAGTTTAATTATGCAGAAAATTGAAAGTGGGGCTATACACAGAGGACAGAAGCTTTTAGAAATTCTCCAAGTAATGACAGCAGACAGACACATCCGGTTGCCATATCTATGCTCTCGTCTTCTCCTTATCTCTGGAGAGTACCTGTACTTCAACTTGGATATAATTCTGATTTAAAGTGTTTATACTGCACTAGTAAGTTCCATATTTAGTTTTAAGATTTGTTCTAAGATTTTTCTCTTTTCATCATATTTCACCTATGTCTTTGACTGAAGGTCTAAAATTCATCAGGGAAAGCTGACACACTGAAAACATTACTCGTTTCATCATAGTATTATCTTTGCTTCCCACTGCCTTGGGAAGTAGCATTACATCATGTTGTTTCATTTGCTAGCTACATAATTAGACAAGGAGCTATTTCAGTCTTGGGCACAATGATGGTGGATGTCCACTAGCAATTAAAATCTCCACCATGGGGCACGGACAAAGACACCTCCTTCTTGTCACTATATTTTTTCCATTAAAGGAGTTGAAATTCCCCACACACACCCCCAAAAACGCTTAAAACCATGCACAAAATAAAAATTCCTCAAGTATAAAGTGTAAAAAATACTCCAGAACCTCAAGCTCTGTAAGTAGAGTGATTAAAATGGGGTTTATTAATAATACTAATTATATGTGGATCTTTAAAAATAGTAACTTTGTTTCTACCTCTTTTGCTTATACTCTTCTCCAGTGCCAAAAAGAATGTTGTTGCATTTCTAGTCCATTTCTAGTGCAGGCTGGATCGATGGGCCAAGATCAACTGCATGAGATTCAACAAGGTCAAGTGCCAGGTCCTGCACTTGGGTCGCAAGAACCCCACGCAATGCTACAGGTTTGGGGACAAGTGGCTGGAAAGCTGCCCGGCGGAAAAAGACCTGGGGGTGTTGGTTGACAGCCAGCTGAACATGAGCCAGCAGTGTGCCCAGGTGGCCAAGAAGGCCAACAGCATCCTGGCTTGTATCAGGAATAGTGTGGCCAGCAGGACTAGGGAAGTGATTGTCCCCCTGTACTCGGCACTGGTGAGGCTGCACCTCAAATACTGTGTTCAGTTTTGGGCCCCCCTCACTACAAGAAGGACATTGAGCTGTTGGAACATGCCCAGAGAAGGGCAACGAAGCTGGTGAAGGGCCTGGAGAAAAAGTCCTGTGAGGAGCAGCTGAGGGAGCTGGGGTTGTTTAGTCTGGAGAAAAGGAGGCTGAGAGGAGACCTTATCACTCTCTACAACTGAATTTCTTCACTGTAAGAGTTGTTAGGCATTGGAATGGGCTCCCCAGGGAGGTGGTGGGCTCACCAGTCCTGGAGGTGTTCAAAAAACGTTTAGATGGGGTGCTTTGAGACATGCTTTATTGGGTTTAGTGGGCATGGTGGTGTTGGGTATACGGTTGGACTTGATGATCTTTGAGCTCTCTTCCAACCATAATGATTCTATGATACTATGATTAATAAAGAAGATCAAGACCTTCCCTTCCCTTTGCTTTTTCGCTTTGATTCAAGATTGTAAGTTGTAAGCACAGTCTTCTTGCCATATTTGGAAAGACTCTTTACAATTACTAACTGCCTTCATAAACCAGCAGGAAATACTCTGTCATTCTTTTATTCCGTATGATTATTTTTCTGTTTATTTTAACAAAGATAATGTAAATTACTAAGTGGTATTTTAGCCTGGCACAGCATTGCCTCCTTAGAGTAGGCTGATTTTCTGAACTATATCTGCACCCAGACTATCCTCTACTTCAAAATGAAGAGCAAAAGTTTGTAATGCAGGAATATTTGACACATAGTTAACTAACACAGTGGAAATTAGGATCAGTATTTAAGACACATCTTAGAAACAAAGAGTTCTCTGTTCAGAGATATCAAAACAAAAAATGACTGCATTAAAACTGTCAAAAACAGAACCCATTTTTGTATGAAAAATGTTAACATTATATACACAAGCTAGCAGACAAATGTATCCTGAACACCAGCACTGAAGTCACAGGACATAAAGGCGACCATTGCCAACTCAGCTTCACTACCATTACAGCTTACTTTAGTCTCTATGGAATTGCTCATATTTTACTCCTTATCTCCACAGGGGATTAATTACTAAGTGAGGGCAAGTCTAATACTTCTCCTTTACTTAAAACCAAGGGCACTGGAAAAAGTTACAAACTCCTTCCAGATGCTATACTTACTTCGGATCGTTCTTTTCCATGGCATTTTGCAAGGCAAACAGAATTTGCCATGTATTTTCTACATCTCCAGCAATGCAGAACATCAGCCTCTTGATTACTCATTTCAACTTGTGATTCTTCAGCTCTATGTCTATCTGTAAAGACCACAAAACATACAATTCAGTCACTTGTTGAAACCACACATGCTTTCCTCTTGTGACCCAGCAGCCTATCTTCACTATAGAGACTAATACTTTATTTACAAACATTCTCTGACCTTGTATAGCCTGCCATCTAGGTATTTTAAATAGAAAAGCAAAACAATTGTTTTTATTTCCAGGTTGCATACAGAACTAGAAAGCAACAACAAGAAGACAAATAAAAAAAAATATACCAATTTCCTCAATGTTTAGACAAAAGACAAGAGAACTCCATTTTTCCCAGAATATGTCTAGAGGAGTAAGTCATTGCTATCCCACATATTAAATACACACACACACACAAGTGATGTGACATAACAAAAATGAATGCCGACATAAAACTACAGAAGACAAAAACTGTTTTCTCAATGTGCCCCTGGAGGAATGTTCCCTTAAATTATTTTGTCTGGAAGGATCAGTACTACTGGTGCAACAGTGTGCATACATTAGACTCCCAGTTCAAGTGTACATGCAACTTTTAATAACCAGATCCATGCTAAGCTCAGAAAGTGAAATTAAGGCAAACATTAAATCTTTTCTTGCAATGTCAAAACAAATTAAAATGAATTTTTGTTAAGGTTCCCTTAACATATTTTAACGTAAGTGAAGATGGCCAAGCAAAAGATCATGGAAGAGACACTTACAGAAAAAGCAGAATTTACACTGGAAACCTGCCCTGTTCATGACAAAAGTGTGATGATTCAAACACCTTGACTTAAGCAGAATCTCTTTCAAGCTTTTATTAAGCTTGTTATGTCAGTGCTGCTACTTTATGCACGAGACACGTTTCAAAAGTGGAATGTATAAATATGCTGAACGTTTCTATGAATTACTTTTTAAAAAAAAAATAAAAAAGTAAATTTAGACTCTGAAAGACTTTTACAAGCAGTTTGTATTACTTTGCTGGGATAAATGCAGCATTAGACTTCACAGGATATTAAAAGAATGATTACCAGTTATGAACTTGTTTGTATCACTCAAACACCTTAAATCTATTCTAATTAATTTACACTTCACAATTTTACAACATGCTTCTAGAATTAATTTAATCTTACAACAGCTCAGTAAGAACCTCAAATCTAAGACCAACCAGGAAGGACTGAAAGGCTTTTTGCACAAGGTTAGCTCAGATGTGCTTTTCAGGTACTGAAATACATCTACTAAAATACATTCTTGAAATGTACTACAGTCAGTGATATACATCTTGCACACCTTATGTGCTGTATCTGTGTATTCAAAGGGTATATATTTAAGTCTCTGTAACATTCTGTTTCCCTTAGGCTAACTGAAAACAGCTATAGAAGAAGCTTTTTTGCTATCTGTTGAACAGCTGCTTCATTTGAGGCTAAGGATGCTTACTGGAGCGGGGTATAAAACGATTGGTGATAGAGCTCTGAACCAACAGATAAAGGACTGATGGATAAATGCACTTGCTATATTTAAACGACAAGGTTCAAGTCACACAAACAAAGGCTGTCTAAGGATCACTGGCATTTGAAGTGATGTAAACATCCCCCTCACCTCAACAATATCTAGCAAGCGAGCGCTGTTTCACTGCAAAATAAAAGCTTTTTTTTTCATTTATACACTTAAAGATTTTTTTTTACTTCTGCATATACATTTCACTTAAAATACCCTTTCATAAGAGAAATTAATGTATAATACATAACATATGTAATAACCCACACAGCATAGGTTTTATTTTGTGTAACCAAGAATGCTGTGCAGGTTTCTGATTTCTCACATAAGCATTCCTTTTTATTCTGATTTGCATATAACTTCAACTGGAACTCAAATAAAAGCATACAAACACAGGATTCTGAAGTGCTTTTATAGTTAAATGCAGTTTAATCATAGAGTTCTGGATATATTTTAATAAGTTTTTATTTGTCTTGTTTTGCGCCTAGAACTATTAAAAGGCATCTTGTTCTCACCTTGCTTTGTCTTTCAGCAAAAAATGCCAACATAAAGATAAAATACTCCAATTTGGCACTCAGAAACTAGACAGTGTCACTCTCAGTGAGCCTTTCCAGCTTGGCACTGGGCCACATTTGTTGTGGCTGTACTGCTTTCAGACCATTTGCTTTGTGTGAGCTCACGTTTACCTCCAAAATAGCATGTAGACATATCCGAGTACTAAAAAGCCTATGCTCTTCTGTGGCTCTTGCTTTATATCCTTCAAACCTTTTTCTGTGATTCAGTTCCAGAAAAGCCAGGAGCAGCAGGTCCTAAGACTTCCTTCCCAAGTCAGTCTCAGTTCCCTTTCTTGAAGACCATTTGACTAACCTTCTCTTATAGACCTTTGACGGAGATTTCACAGCCTTCCCAAACTATTTAATTACATTCTTATCTTCTATTATTTTAACTTTTCCCCTAACATCTAACCTGAATTTTCTTGCAATTTCCCTTACTCACTGTAAATATAGAGAACAAAACAGCTCCTTTTCTTCCCTGCAAGAACATTTTACAACTTAAAAAACTTATCATACATTAGCTCCCTTTCAAACTTGTCTTTAGGCTAAATATATCCAGTTCTTTTCCTCTTTCCTCATAGATTATGCTTTCTTGATCTCCAGCTGTCACTGCTATTTAGTGAACTCTTTCAAATAGGTCAGCTATTCTTGCACAGCAGCGTTCAAACCTGGATGCAGAACTCAAAACGAAGTTTTACCAGCACTGAGTAGACTAGACAGATTATATAAGTTTTCAAGGGAAAAATGAATAGAGAATGCCTTACTAGGGTGGAAATTAACACAAAATTCACTAGATCCATTTGAAAATGTTGTTTCTTACATTTATAAGGTCAGGAAACACTGGAAGATTAAATAACAACTCCCCAGCAACAAACAATTTTTAAGTAATTTCAGCATGAGATCCTTAAGATCTTCAGATTCATACGTGCTTATCAATATGTTAAGGGAAGAGCAACCAGGAATTTTATTTTTTCCCCTCTGCCTACTCTGTCTGGAAAACCTACGAGCAACACCACAAAAAGCCAGTGGAACTATTGACAAAGAATACAAAAAAAAATAGGTGAAGGATCAAGCAGCAGCCACAGAAATGATACAGAGCCGATCAGCTTCCTGCTTATTCATCACTCCTTGAGTGGGATACTTTCCCTTCTGGCGTCCTCTCACTAGGAAGAAGTCCCCTTTGAATATTTATATCTAAGTTTCTTATAGAATCCAAATGGTATAATGTGTTAACCTTTGGACATTTCTTGTTCAACAAGATTGCTAGAAAACATGACATAAAACCCCAAGAAAAAATTCTCAAATGTTCCAAGTGAAGAACTAAACACAAACCCCTAAATTTCTGTTGAAAACCTGGTTTAGAATTTCTTTTCAACTAGCTTGCTCCTCATCCCCAAACGCACAAAAATGAGTAAAGCAGGACAAGTGGTTCTCAATGACTTTTTGTTCAAAAGTCACCTATGATCCCTTCAGAACACTGCAGCCATGAAGATTACAATAATAATTAGGTTGCAATGAGAAATTAGGGCACAGAAACCTGAGCATTAGTTACCAGGAGTCTTGAACAAAAATTAGATGAGGAGGAGGATGACAGAGAGAAGCTAGATGAGCTGTCCTAGCCAACAAGTGTCCATACCAGAAGTTCCTGCTCCCCGAACCGGTGGAACTGACACTTCGCTGGACAGAGAAACAATCATGGAAGGCATTCAGGTACACATAAAAACTTGCTGCTAGCTTCTGATCTCCAAAGTATTTCTGCTTAAAGAGACACTTTTAAAAGCACACTTAACCAGTGTTTCTCCATAAAGTAGCACTAGGATAGGAAGACAGAAAAGAAAGTTTAAAGGACTGCCTCCAGACTGCCAGAGAAGCAAAGCAGCAAGATGCACGAAGAGCTGTAACATCTGCTCCTGTGCCAGCTCCTGCTCGATTAAGAACTGTTCTTACACTCCAGCTATTGTTGTGCGATCAGCTTCCATGTCATGGACCACTGGCTGATGAGAGCGTGGCCAGTGTGTGATACTCTTTGTCTCGTAGCAAGAGTAGCCCATGTAATTAAAAGGCCATTAACATAAAGATAGGAAAGAATGCTACTTGCAACGTATTACTTAAATTGCTAAAAACCCCTACTGCATGCTGCTGAAGTCAACAGGTCTAACAGGTACAGCACGAGAATCTGGAGTGTTGTACACACTGCTTTGACAGGGAAGAGACCTAACAGGTCAATGGAAAACCACGGATCGGCGTGTAATCTCTTTCGTCGATGAGATCTCGCAACCAGTACTGCCTGATTCATGCTCTTGCATGTACAAACATTAGCTGCTGAACAAAATAAAGGCCGAAACAAGCAGGAATTCGGTGCCCATGTCCCAGCGTTAACACGCCTTCCCGACCGCAAGTCACCAGGCAGCA
>NW_009598541.1:12514-14546 GCF_000690535.1 Cariama cristata | reverse complement strand
TTCTTTCTTTCTTTCTCTCTTTCTTTCTTCTTTAAACATGTGCATTTGCTGGACAACTGCATTTTTTATTTTTCTCTCCCAGACACGTAAAAAATGCGTTCGGTTCTCGTGCATTGTTTACAGAGTGGAAAACAAACAAACAAAAAATTATGAAAGAGGAAAAAAACCCAAACCCCACAACTTAATATATTTTGTATTAATATTGGTATTTCTTTTTAAGTATTTTTTTTCGTGCTGTGAACTTTTTTTTTTCTCCTGCCAAAGACGGTGAGTTCTTGTTTGTGCGTTTTAAGTTATCTTAAGTATTTAAACATAAACCTGGCTGTTTCGTTATGCCACCCTATACCGAGATTGCTGTAGCATTCCACTTGGTATAACAATATTTTAATAAAAAAACGCCAAATATTGACCCACAGGTACTCTTTTTTTCCCCATGCGATGGGGCTGTCGGGGGGAAGGGGTCTCAGGGTGGTGACCCCCTCCCTGAAACACTGCCTTTCCCAGCTCCCCAAGGCAGCGATTTGGGGTGCAGCTGTGGGAGAGAGGGGAAATAAAAATGCTCAAGACCATCTCTGCGTTCCCCAAAATCCCATTGGGATCCCATTTCCCCCACCTCGGTGGACGAAAAGGATGGAGTTGCCTAGAAATACCAAGGTAGTTTCCTTCCTGCCTGTAGCGCTCCAGTAACCATCCTGATGGGATTCTCCTCCTCTTCCTCACAAGACCCGTTCCTGCTCTTCAAAGCCCCCACCATGGGGACTCCTTGATGGCCACGTCTTCCAGCACGGCTGGACCTGGTCCCCAAGCTCTCCCCCGGCTTTGTCAGCCACCTCCAAGCCCTTCGCACCTTGCTTGGCTCCTTGGTCTTCTGGAAGACCCAAAGTTCTCCTGGCGTTTGAGCTAGGGCTGCCTTAGGACTTCCACAGCTCCATCGTCCTGCTCTCCAGCCCTTCCCCTCTGAGCTTTTTGTTTGCGGCTGTCATTTGCCTTTTATTTTTCATAGCTGTCGCATTAGTGCTTCCCAGGGAGCATCTCAGGGGACTCTGCTTTGGCTTGCTCGGGTGCTGGCAGCCTGGTTGGAGCCATCACCAGCCAAGCCGGGGCTTTCCCTTTTGTGCATCGCTTGGCATTTATTGGCAGCTCTTTATTATTTTTTTTTTTTGTTATCCTGCCGTCCCTGGGGACTGGGAGATCTTGCGCAAGTCTCCGCAATGGGCTTTAGCTCAGATTATGCGGATCATCGCATAAGAAGCCAGCTTTGCTGCCAACTCCTCCCTGGAAGGTGGCTTAGGACTCTGTTGAGGATCACTCATCTTGGTGGGACTACGATGCTGAACACCTGCTCAGCTCTACCCTTTGCACCCAGGCATGTGTAAAGAGCGGGGCTGCAAATCTGGGGCTTCCTGTGGCCGTGGGACAGGTCTCCATCCCTGCAAGAGCAGGTTAGAGAGACTCGGAGCAATGGGAAGCTCAGAGCCAGGCTCTTCTTTCCACCCATGGCTTCTCCTGGGTTTTGCAAGCAGGGAAACAAGCTCCCTCCATGCATAGGACATGTCTGAAGGGGACCCTTCTGCCCTCCCCAACATGGGGCCAGCAATGGGGAGGACTGGGTGGGAAGCTCACGGGGAGCTGCTGCGGCTGGGAATATATTGGGGCGATCCCGGCGGCCCCCAGCCAGGGACCGTACCTGTCCTGCCTTCTCCAGCTCCTGCTGCCCCAGAGCTGCAGGCAGCCACCCGGGGAAGGCTTGCAGCATTCCTGGCATACCGCAGCTCTCACACCCCACGCTTTATTTACCCAAATCCGGATACGGAGCGGCCTTGCGGCAGGTCTGGCTCTTTGCAGGCAGCTTTCTGGGTCCAGGGATTCAGGGAATGGGTTCCTGTTGAGAGCTTTGCCCACTGCTTGGCCAGCCTCCGTCCTGCCCATCGCCCTGTGGACCCCCATCCCTAGGGCTTTCACAGTCTCCAGGAGTCAGAAAAATGGGGGAGCACAGCCCTGTACGAGTGAGGTGGCAGAGAAGTGTAAAAAA
>NW_009598541.1:10407-12359 GCF_000690535.1 Cariama cristata | reverse complement strand
TGGCAGCAGCACCTGGATTTGTTTGTTTTGGTAGGGTTGCTTTTCAGCCAGAGCAACAGCCTGATGGAGCTCCACACCTTGGCGCAAGGAAGGCTGATGTGGGGGTGTGTTATCACCTGCTTTATCGCTCTGCCATCACCAGCATTTCCCTCCGCCCTTTCCGCACCATCTCACTGGGTTTCACCATCAGCATCGCTTGGACCCACAGTCCTTTATCCCACATGGGTCCTGCTCAGGCCAGGACATGTCCCTGTCACCACAGCATGGCTGAAATACTATGTGGGAGCCAAACCTCCGGATCCTGCTTCCATCCCTGTGTCTGTGATCCCTGCATCCTCAGTCCTTGCATCCCTGTGTCCCTGCATCCCTGTGTCCTCAGCCCTTGCATCTCCATGGTGCCGCATCCCTGCATCCTCAGTCCTTGCATCTCTGCATCTCTGTGTCCGATCTCTGCACCCCTGCATTCCTGTGTCCTCAATCTCTCCATCCTTGCATCCCTCCATCCTTGCATCCCTGTGTCCTTGTATCCTTGTGTCCTCAGCCTTTGCATCCCTGCGTCCCTGCACCCCTGTGTTCTTGATCTCTGCGTCCCTGCATCCTTGCATCCCTGTGTCCTCAGTCCCTCCATCTCTGCATCCCTATATCCTTGATCTCTGCACCCCTGCATTCCTGTGTCCTCAATCTCTGTATCCTTGCATCCCTGCATCCTTGGATCCCCATCTCCTTGCATCCCTGTGTCCTTGATCTCTGCAGCCTTGCGTCCCCGCATCATTGCATCCCCACATCATTGCATCCCTATATCCCTGCATCCCTGTGTCCTCAGCCCTTGCATCCCCTGACCCTGCATCCTCAATCCTTGCATCCCTGCATCTCTGCATCCCTGTGTCCTTAATCTCTGCACTCCTGCATCCCTGTGACCTTGATCTCTGCATCTCCATATTCCTGCGTCCTTGTGTCCTCAGCCTTTGCATCCCCGCATCCCTGTATCCCTGCATCCCTGTGTCCTCAATCTCTGCATCCTTGCATCCTTGGATCCCCATCTCCTTGCATCCCTATGTCCTCAGTCCTCTCATCCCTGCATCTCTGCATCCCTTTGTCCATGATCTCTGCATTCCTGTGTCCTCAATCTCTGCATCCCTGTTACCCTGCACCCCTGTGTCCTAAATCCTTGCATCCCTGCATCCCTGTGTCCCCGGATTCCCCATACCACTGCGAGAGGGATGGCTGGAGATGGCTGCCAAGCTGCTGCCTGGGCTGGCGCCTGGCTGCGACCCCTTCTGTGGGTTGCACATCCGCGGCCCTGGAGAGATGGAAAAGGGCCAGCGAGCTCTGCTCTGAATGCCACCTCTCACGGGTGAAAAGGAGATGGCTCATCCTGCCTGGGGGCTATTTGGGGAGGTACGGTCCATCCCATGGTCACAGCGGGTCAGGACAAGGCTGAGGATCTTGTTGGGGCACTGTGGCTGTCCACTAAGTCCCATTCCCAGCCAGGAGTACCTCGTTCCCCCGGTGCCACACCACAGCAGCATCTCTGCAGCTTTGGTTCCTGTTTCTCGTTTCTCTTTGGAGCCTGGAGGTTGGAGCTTGGTCCTTGGAGCATCCTTGGAGCTTGGCAGGTCCTTTGTTGGCCCTGGTCCTTCCTCATCCTCTCCTTGTGTATCTTCTCTCCTTTTCCACTTGCCAAATGCTAGAGATGGACAGGGAAAGACAAACTCATCACAAGCTCTTTATGATGGAAAATGGCTCTTTGAAAAGCCGAAAAAAAACCCACCAGAATTTGGGAGAAAGGGAATTTCACTCCCCTTCCAAATAATCGCGATTCTTGTGGGAGAGATTTGGCAACTCTGCAGGCCAGCCCTGCAGCCGGCTTCCCAGAAAACCAGTTGGGCAAACCATGGTGCTTTCTCTCACCTCAAGTTCTGGCTTGCTCGTTGGACCGGCAGGAATGAAGC
>NW_009598541.1:9096-10357 GCF_000690535.1 Cariama cristata | reverse complement strand
CCTACCTCCTTCCCTGGGCATCCCCAAGCCCACAGGCTCCTCTCTGTGCCCAAGGGCTTCTTGGGGGGCCCTGCTCTGGCTTTCTTCTGCTAGGGGGCCAACGCTTCCTCCCCCTAAAGTTCTTGCGTTGGGCTTTGCATCCCATTGCAGTTACGAGCCACCTCCAACATCCCCTCCCTGCAGAGCATCAGTACATAGCAGGCACCGGAGCGGAGATGAGACCTGCGAGGTGGGGTGGGTGTTATTATTTAGGGGAGATGCACGGCTCCGTGTGCACCGGGGTGGTTTTGATTCCCTCCGGGACGCTCCATCCACCCAGCCGCGGAGCAGCAGTAGCATTCTCCAGCACTGGGAGCTCCTTCTCCATCCTCCCCAGCCCCAAGTCCCTCCCGAAGCCCTTCCTCCCAGCCCCACGGTGGGGTTTTTTTTGTCGTGGCAGGGACGCCCGGCTCCTGCCCTCGCAGCCAGCGCAGGCAGGCCAGGAGAGCCGCCCAGCACTTTGCTGGGCTAAGCAGAAGCGGTTGGGTCGCGGCGCGAGCGCGGCAAATTCCTCATTCCTCTTCCCTGCGCTGTGCTGCCTGCCTGCCATCTTTGCATGCAAACAGTAAACAGGCTGTTATTATCCTGGATGCTTTGAATAACTGTGGCTATTTTTTCTCTTCCCAGTATTCTAAAAAGGCAAAAAATTCCCTGTGGTTTCTGAGTCAACTTTTTTTTTCTCGCTCTCTTTTCTTTCCTTCCCACCACCTCTGTGACCTTGAAAAACCAGGCAGACGAGCTCACTGGCTCTCTCTGCTTGCACCCGCAGCCCAGCCGTGCTCCGGCTGCCGCTCTCACTACTCCTTGCGGCCAGGGCCAAGCCTAGTGGTGAAGTAACCCCAGGCTGGCAGTGGTGGGCAGGATTTGGGCACCTTGCCCATCACCTCCCCCAGCTGAGGCAGCTGGAGGTGCTCGAGGAGGTTGGGGATGCTCGAGGAGGCTGGCAATGCTCGAGGAGCCTGGGGACGCTCAACACGTCTGAAGATGCTCGAGGCGGCTGGAGATGCTCGAGGCGACTGGGGATGCTCAAGGAGCCTGGGGATGCTTGAGGGGGCTGGGGATGCTTGAGGAGCGTGGGGATGCTTGAGGCAGCTGGGGATGCTCAAGGAGGCTGGGGATACTCAAGGACTCTGGGGATGCTCGAGGAGGCTGGGGATGCTCAAGGTGGCTGGGGATGCTCGAGGCGGCTGGGGATGCTCCGGGGGCTGGAGCTCAAGCACGG
>NW_009598541.1:6871-9062 GCF_000690535.1 Cariama cristata | reverse complement strand
CTCGAGGCGGCTGGGTATGCTCCGGGGGCTGCAGCTCACGCAGGCAGCTGGGGCAGGAGCGCTGGATGCTGTCTGTGCTCCTCACTTTGTGTCCCCAGGGGCTGGAAGATGTGTGTCCGGGGATGATACAGGCAGCTGGGAGCTGAGAGGAGCACAAGAGCAGCCCGACCATCTGGCTCTTGCAGGCAGTAGATATTCCTCAGTTCGCCTCACAGATCCCCTGGCAGGGCTGGGACTCTTTCCTCCCCTTTCCTGCCTCCTCATCCTCCCACGGGGCAACCCCGCAGGCCTTTGCTCTTAGGTGCGATCGCCAAAAGCCTTCTCTGGCGTGGTATCGGGGCCTTTGGGTCGGCACGTGGTGGGCATGGGGCGGGCAGAGGATGGCTGTGGCCCAAAATTTTGGGGATGCTTCAGATGCTTCGTCGGTGGAGGAGCAATGGTGAGCCAGGACGGATGGTGGTGGGGACGTGAGGAAGAGGAGGTCAGTGCCAGCCGGGATGTGGAGGACGGGCAGGACCCACACTGTGCCTCTTATCCATGTAATGTCATTACGAGGATACGTGACGGTGTGGCCGGATCTCTCTGTTCAAGTCTCCGCTGCAGCTAGGTCTCGGTTCGGACGGCAGCACCAATGATCGATGAGCAGCAGATGAATTCATCCTCGTGCAGCATCTCTGTGGGAAAATCAGCGGTGGGCTTTTGCAGCAGGGTCTGTCTGTGCTGGGAAAGCAGCAGGGTGGGAGCTGGGGGACGGCGGGTCCCCAGGATGGGTGGGATCGGGACACCAGCTCTGCACTGGAGGAGCACCCACATAGATGTGTCGAGGTGAGTGTCAGATGAAAGGCTTGGGGACCAACAGCCCCCTTGGGGTAACGGGAAGGGGTCAGCGAGCGGGAAGGAGTCAATTCAACCTCTGGAGGGATCCGAGTACGAGGCCTCACCTCCAGGACCGAACGCTTCCTGGGAACACGAGAAGGGCAATAACCAGGCAAAAGAGCAGAAGCAAAGGCCTCTCCGCTCGGCAAAGCTGGGTCACGGGAAATCCCAGCATCACTGAGGTTGACAGGGATCCCCGGAGACCCCAGGTCACATCCCCGCCTGGAGCAAAGTCACAGTAGGAGACTCAGGACCTTGTCGAGTGGAGCTGCCATTGCCTGCGGGGTGGGGGTCCCCCAGCATCCAGGCAGACCCCACTGGCCTGTTTGAGGAGCATCACGCAGAGGGCTCGCAGGGTGCTGGCCACAACGGCCTCGCTGAATGAAAGCAGGGGGACAAGGTGCCTGGAGGGGTGAACAGTGACGACAGCCACGCACAAAATAATTTTAATCTCCTGCCTAATAGTTGGGGGGTGGGTGTGTGTGTGTGTGTGAAATCAGCTGAGGCCTGGGGACATCTCCCGCGTGCCTGTCCCCTGCAAAGCTCGTGCAATGCCATCTCTCGCTGCTCACGACGCCCATTATACTACTTGTGTGTGTAAATTAAAGTATTTCTGTATCTCCATGTTTTCTGACAGTTATAGGCAAGTTTTGTTATACAGGGCAGCAGCAGGACGTCACGCACCTCGCCTGGGATCAGCAGTTCAGTGTGAGCAAAGTGGAGAGATGCAAGAAATATTTTTGCGTGAAAGACCTTTTTTTTTAGCTAAACATTATTCACATCAGCCCCGTCAGTGTTTGAGTTGTCCATGGCCCAAGATGCCTTTTTATTTCTTCATTTATTTTGATCTAAAAACCCAACTCTAAGTGTTTCACCGCGACTTTTTGGAAGCCTGACTTCCCACCAAGCAGGGGTTGTTTTCCAAAGCTTTTCAGTTTCAAATATGCCACTGAAAATATTCAAGCAGAAATTGGAAAGAGAAGGAACCGAACATCCAGCTAGAGCTGATGTGGGGTGGTTTTCTTTGGTCGCTCATTGGGTTTTCCTGCAGCAGGAAAGTTTTAGAGGTTTGTGGCAGGTCCCAGCACACTGTCCCAGCGGGACCAGCACGAGCACATGGGGCCGAATCCTGCACGGAGCGAAGGGCAAGTCCCCAGGGCTGCAGGGGCAAGTCCCAACGCAGGGTGCTGCAAAGTCCTCGGGCCTAATATCCGAGGGAACCAGGGATTAATTAATTTGGATGGAGAAAAATCATGGTCATCAGAAGCTCATTTGGAAGCAAAGCGGGTCGGAAGGGCGATGAGGCTCGTGGCAC
>NW_009598541.1:0-6666 GCF_000690535.1 Cariama cristata | reverse complement strand
CTCAGGAAATTTCAAGTGAAACATTTCCCATACAAAAGTGGCTTGGTTTCTTTTTTTTTTTTTTAAAAAAAATAAAAAAACCCTAAGTTCTTCCTTCCAGGAAAAATTGGATGTTTGGCCTTCCTGGCTGCTCGAGGGGGGAATGTTTCATCATAATTTTGCTTCCCTCTCCACTTTAGTTAGTTTTGTATTGGTTAATTGAAGAGAAGGTGCCTATTTCTCCCTGCTCTCATGCTTAGGAAAATCACAGAAATACTTAAATCTGGGGAAAACAATTGGCTTCAGGCCAGAAGAAAGTTTTAACTTCCAATGCTTGAAATTTTACACGTACAAGGTTTCTTCCTTGAAATTTTTCACTGGGTGTGTGGAGGGAGAATCATTTCCCTTGAATTTCTCAATTCTTCAGTCAAGAAAGTCAGAGCGTGTTTCATCTCAAGCTGGTGCTTTGACGCCAAACGTCACGCTTAGATCTCCCGCGGTGCTTTTCTCCCTGGGGTTTTTACATACCCGTATGCTGAAGTGAAGACGGGATGCTGCAACCACCATCAGAGCCGGGACAGGAGAGATGCCCGGTCCCCATCGCGGTGACCCCCTTCCCTGCGTGCCCCCTCCCTGGCGAGCCTGGCTGCCCCGGCTGCCTGCCCCACATGCTCCCTCCCACCGGTGCAGGCTGGAAGCTGTGGGGAGGGGGGTGAGAAAGGCATTACAAAGCCTTCAATATATTAAAAAAAAAAACCAAACAAGTTTCAGGGAGAAAAACACAAACAGCAAGAAGCAGAACATGAATTTTGGCCTCGATGGAAAATGACACAGGCTGGAAAATATTCCCACCCGCATTTTTACAGCCTTAAAGCACGATCTTTTTTTTTTTTTTCTTTTTTTTTTCCCCTCTTGCATAGGGTCCAGCATGAAGTAACACTACACCTCGCGATCCCATGGCATGCCCCAGCAATTTGTAAGCAACGCCGTATTTGCCAAGTAAACAGGGGTCGGTACGGAGGGTAGGTCAGGGCCACGTGTGCCCGGATCCACCGGAGAGCAGTGCCTGCCCTGCTTTCGGGAAGCGAGGGCAAAGCCTCTGCCACTGTGACTGGCCATCCTGGAACTCCTGGCATGTCTTGGACCCACCAAAAGTTTAGGAGCATGTTTCCAGGGAAACCAAAACATATTATTTTTTCCAGCTGTCCCAAAAAAAAAAAAAAAAAAAAGTGGAATTAAAGGAAAAAAAAGAAAAAGAAACAGAACCAATGGAGGAAATTCTAAGAAAATGAAATCAGCCGGAAAACTGGCAGGCGGTCCCTCCCTGATGAACGTTGGCTGGAGACAGGCAGGGAAGATGCTCGTGGTGCGAGCGCCTCCAGGCGGGGAAGCCCACCACGGCTTCTCTCGCCAGCCGGGGCTATTCCTGAGCTGCTGCCCCATGCACCAAACCAGGAATGGCTCCGTCCCGGAATAGAGCCACCATGAAGATGTTATCCCATGGCACCTATTTCGGGTTGTATCCCTGCAGAGTTAAATGTGTGTCTCCAGCACCCGGGAGGCTCCTTCTCTGGGGCCCAAACACAACTCACTTCTGCCCAAGAGCTCCTATATTTTCATCTTGGTCCTCACGCCTCTTCAATTCATTTTTCTCCCCATCTTGCCTGGCTTTACAGCACATCTGTCTAACCAGGAGCATTACTTTTTCTTCACCATATTCAGCTGGCTCTGAGGCTGAGCGGTGCGTGGAGCTGACCTGGCTCAAGGATGACCACAGGTCAGCAGGGAGGAAGGCTCAGCATCACCCAGCACCCCAGTCTCCCCGCACAGGGCTCATCGGCAGGGTGGGAAGACCAGATCGCTAGTCTCAGGCATTTTTCTTTTTTGCTTTCTTGTTTATCACTACTTGCAGGGTGTAATCCCTGCTATCCTCCTCTTCTATGCCAGGCATTTGCTGGCAGTGCTGCCGGGTGAACTTCAAGCTGGCAGTGAGTCCCTGCCCTGCCGTGGAGCTGCAGCCAGAAGGGTGCGAGGGAAGCCAGGCAGCAAACACAGGAGAGCCCACTTTAGCTTTGCAAGGTCCGAGAGGACTGTAAGAGAGAAAACAAGCCATGCAAGAGAGGGACTGTGGGTGCCACAGCTGCTGCTGAGCTCTGGGAGGCAGCTGGTGGCTTCGTGGGCATTTGTGGTGCGGAGGAACGGGAGTGAGGGGGAATGAGCATCGCCCTTGGGACTGCTGCAGCATGGAGGGCAGCAGGAGGCTTTGCTCGGGAGGCTGAGGTTGTGGAAAGCATCACTCAGTGGTAAAGCAAGTAAGACATCACATCATCCCCCTTGGCTTCTGCTTGCTTCCAGGCAGGAGAACCAGCCCCAACCCTTCCCAAACCACATGCTTTTCATGCTCCACCAAACACCATCTCCACTCTCATGGTCCAAACACCATCTCCATTCCATGGTCCAGCTCCACTCCCACCACTCCTTGGAGACTGGTGCACTGGCAGGTGGGAGAGCACCGAAAATGACTCTGAATCTGGAACATCTCCCATTCCACAACCTGTCCTGGCTCCAGCACTGGGGATCTTTGGTGCTAGAACTAGGGAACCTTGGCATGACCACAGTACAAATACTTAAGACCGGAATCATGAGCGTACAGGCTCCGGTTTTGGTGCGGATCCCTCTTGCTGCCTCCACGCACAGCCTTGCATTGCACAACCGAAGCACAGCTGTGCATCTCCCTGTCTGTCAGATCTCGTTCACAGGCCAGGGAACAAAATCCTGGGATGACAAAGAAGCAGCACGTCAGGGTGAGCTCTACCACCGTAAAACAAACACGGGGCTTAACCCTTGAAAGCCAGTATGGGCAGAGCATTCCCAAGCATCTCCATTTGGGGAGGACTGTTCCCACTCTCCATCTAAAACAAGCTCAGTCCCTTCCTTCTCTGGAAGAATGGAGGCAGATGGCCTTTGCGGTGGGTTTGCTTTCTCGTCTTTTCTTTCCCTTGAAGATGCCATTTTGGGGCGAAGGGTCTCTGCAGCTCAGCCCTGCTCTCCTCCTGTCCTAGGTGGCCAAGGACATGGGTCAACTCCTTCCGTGTTTCGACAGCGGACTCTGACAAATGAAAGACGTGGGCTTGATTGTGCTACCCACGGACACACCAAGGGCTCAGGAACAGTCAGTCTTCCCTCCTGCAGACAAGAATTTGCCGGGTAACCCTGGATGCTCCCTGAGCTTGACTTTAACAGCATGACTAGAAAGTGTTGGCTGGCTCCGACGTGCCGAGGCAAGCGCTGCTTCTTCCTTCAGGTTCTGCAACAAACCGCTGGTGCTTTGCTTTTGTGCAACACCTGGAGACTTTCCAGAAGCTGGGGAAGGTAGGGGAGGTATGAAAGCCTGCGTCGCTGAGCCTCCCGGGAATGTCGGGTCAGCCCGCGGTCCCACACGGAGTGGTTGCTGCTGAGCTCCATCCCCAGCACAGAGGGTCGGGAGGCTGTCACCGCTCTCACCCCCTCCCCAGGAGCAGAACCAAGGTGGATTTTGTGATACCTTATTTCATTTTATCCCATTCTCAAGCCACACTTTCCCTGGGGCAGGGAATAACGCCTCTTTCATATTCTGGTGGTGTTAAAAAACGAGAATTCTGCAAATTCTTTCGAAACTCCCCAACTTTCTCAGCTTCCCTGCAATTTCAGGGCTTCACCGTCCTTGAAAACCGGTGGAATGAGCAGCATTTCCCTCGTGTCGTAACGGTGACGTAACAGAGTGGTGAATCAGTGGGGAGCTTTCTGCCTGAATCGCGTTGTATCATTGTTATTGCTGAAGTTTTGCTATTTTAAGCCACAAAGCCCGGTACAATCCAGTCTAAGTAAAGGGCGAGTAACTCCGTCGTATCAGATTTCAAACCTATGAACTGGTGAGAACTGTATTAATGTAAAACTATTCTGGTTCATGAGACCCTGCTCCAAACAAACTGGATGCCATGCGGTAATCCAAGCAGTGTGTAACATTATAAAGGGTATAAATAGCCCCTGTCGGCCTTCGCCTGGGCGTGTCGGAGGGGCAGGGGGAATTATAACACCCGTGTTTGCCTTAGAAAGATGAGCTGAAAGCTAGCAATGGGTTTAGGGCTTGAATTTACATTCCATTCCGGTTTCTGCCACGATGCAGACACTAAAGCAAGTCAGCTTTGCTTAACAGAAACCTTAGGAGACCTTCAGCCTGCGCTGCCTTTTTTGGGTCTTTAAGTAACACCCATCAAAATGGGGTGCTCAGTTCCTAAATGGTGGTCTCTGCTTTGCTGCCTGGCTGCAGCATCCCCACCGCCAGCCCACCAAGGGTAGGTTTTACCTTCTCCAGGTTTACAGCTGCCTGCCGCATTGAAACCAACTCACCCAGCAGCAGCCAGGGCAGCTCACGCTCTCCCAACTTTTCCAAGAAAAGGCTGATCTATCTGCAAATTGAGAGGCAGAGGCCACAGAGCCACCAAAACAAGGACGAGCGATTCCCCAGATGCCCTAGCAAGACGTGGCCCACGTGGGGACATCCTTTGAGTGCTGGGAGGTGATGGGGGAGTGCATCATCCCCCGCCAGGTTACAGCTGCCTTGCCACGGAGGGCAGAGGTCCGCTTGGATCCCGGCATCCCCCTCGCCCGGGGTGCAGGGTGAATGAACTCCAGCGCTGGAGTTTGGAGCGGACACTATGTCCACATTCTTCAGCCCGGGGCCGGGAATGTCAGCTCCTGTCCCGACGCCAGGGGCTTGCATTCCTCCTCGATGCTTCTCCCAAAAAATGCCAGCCCAGAACGGTGCCGGGGAGAGGGGTGCTGCTTGGTCTGGGGGGACGGGACAAGACGTGTTAAGCCAGCAGAAAAGCTTTTACCACGCTGGCGGGTGTGTGGCAGAGCCAGGCAGGGGTTAGCATGTGTGTGCTCGCGTGTGTTTACTAAACACTGCTCCCAGCAAGAGGGAATGGCTGGAATTCACCCCCTTCGCTTCCCGCCAGACCCCAAGGACACGCAGGCGGACCCAGGGAATTCGCTCCTCCAGCCTGTTGCCATGGCTGGATATTTCTGAGACTCAAGCAGCCAAAAAAAAAAAAAAAAAGAAGAAAACCGAAAAATTTTATTGGGGGGGAAGAAAAAAAGCAGGGGGGGAAATACAAAAGAGTAATGAGAAGGACTAGCGAGTCCAAGAAATGTATTAGATCATCCTTAGAAACTGGTGTCTAAGGAGTTCTCCATTAGCTCAGGCTATTCTAATATTTATTGTGTGTTATTTAAACCATGAGTCCTGGCACCAGCTGAGGCTCAACGGCACTGCATGCTGCTCAGAAATATTATTAAAAGCTAGTCCTGAGCTCCAGGACCACTCGAGAGGTGCTGGAAGAAACCCATCCACATTGGCTATAGAAGGCAGCCTGCTTCCAGACGAGCTGCTGGCAGGATGGCAGCAGGGGTATATCTAGCAAGCGTGACCTGGTGCAGAGCTGGCAAGCAGAGTAGGGTGGGATATAAACTACGAGCAAAATAAAATCCTTGGAGAGGCTAAGCAAGGACAGGCCGGTGGCTGGCTCCAGCGTGAGAATGCAGCTGAGCCAGGGCAGGACTCGCTTATACACCTTACTGGCATCGCTTGAGCGAAGGCGAGATGCAAACCTGCAGGCAGGCAGGTATCCCTAGTTCCTCTGATCTTGAAGGGACTTGTTTATATCGCAGCACTGGGTATTTAAAATCAATCTGTGGGCAGTTTTTTACAAGCAGGTTTCGGCACGCGGATTGCGAGGCATTGCTCCCTGCGCTTTGTGTCCGTGACGCTCCAGCAAAGCATCCCTTCCTCATGCAGAGGCAACGCAGAGCATCGGGAGCCTGGAATTCCTGCTCTGGCCAAGATGATGCAAGTCTGGCTCCTTTGCCCCTGCGGTACCAATTTGGGTTTGCATGGGAGGCTCAGGCGTGCCAAAACCCAGCTGGTTTTAAAACCCTGCAATGTTATGGCACCCTTGGCTCTACTCGTATCTCCGGGGAGGAATCTGGCTCTGCAGCAATGTTTATTCTCTTGTGGGATTCCCTGCCGTTGGTGTTAATTACAAAACACAGGCGTGGAATAAGGGTACCACAGTCTCTGCTCCGGCTGAACCCACGCTACAGCCTCTCTGCGGCTGGGTGTCCATGGGAGAGTTTTCACTAGGGATGAAATCAGAGAAAGGACGGGCTTTGCCAGGTTGAAGGTCAATTGCCGAATAATTGAGCCAGCAATGTGCCCTCTTGGCCAAGAAAGCCAATGGTACCTTGGGGTGTGTGAGGAAGAGTGTGGCCAGGAGGTCAAGGGAGGTTCTCCTCCCCCTCTACTCTGCCCTGGTGACGCCACATCTGGAGTGCCGGGTCCAGGTCTGGGCTCCCCAGTTGAAGACAGACAAGGAACTACTGGAGAGAGCCCAGCGGAGGGCAATGAAGACGATGAAGGAACTGGAGCATCTCCCTGATGAGGAAAGGCTGAGGGAGCTGGGTCTGTTCAGCCTGGAGAAGAGAAGACTGAGAGTAAGGCTTGTAAATCCCTAAAGGGGGGGTGTCAAGAGGACGGGGCCAGACTCTTTTCAGTGGTGCCCAGCGACAGGTTAGGGGGCAAAGGGCACAAACCGAAACTCAAGAATTTCATCTTAATATGAGGAAAAACTTCTGTGCTTTGAGGGT
>NW_009598540.1:28800-31637 GCF_000690535.1 Cariama cristata | reverse complement strand
ATGTGCCTACTTCGTGGAGAGGAAGAAGCGCTTCTGCAAGATGATCCCGGCTCCTGGGAGGCGTTTTTGCGGAGAGCATGGGCAGCAGGAGGTCCTGGGCCTTGCCGGGTGGAGCAGCTGGCCCGCTCCTCCGGCTGGGGAGGATGGAGTCCTGGGGCCGGGGGAGCCCCGGGTTCTCTAGGAGGGGCTGGGGCAGGTGGGAAGCCCCGGCGGCACCCCGGGGGGCCGGGGGTAGCATGTCCGCCTGAGCTGGCCCCGCGGCACGGGCAGGGCAGGCAGCGTTTGCGTCTTCTGTGAGCCCTGGATGTGCTAAGGCCATCAGTTCAGCCCAGCAGTAACGCTGCCATTACATGATAGGTTTATTCTTTTAGGATCCATTTAACTATTAAATTCTTGTCTCAGTTTCTCCATTCCGGTTAACCCATCTACCTCAGAATTGATGGTTTCTGAAGCGCAGATGACCCTCAACAGCTTTTCTAAAACAGGAATGCTGAATGTGTGCTGAATTGTTGTCTAAAACTTTTCTTTTATAACTAGGAAGAAAATGGCAGGAAAAGAATTCCATGTCCTCTTGATCCAAAACAGTAAGTATATTTAAATGCTTTTTCTATTCATTTTCTAGAGTTCACATGATAAATGCTGTTACTTACTTTTCTTTCCGTTTGGGTTTTAGTACTGTGTATGAAGACCAACTACAAAAGCATTTAAAAAAATGTAATTCAAGAGAGAAGCCAAATCCAGTAAGTGCAGTCTAAATTCAGCACTACTTCATTTCAGATTTAAGACCCTAAACATTACAGCTCTGGAGAGAATTTATTGTGCTGGCAGCAGCCGTGAACTGGAGGACAGCAGTCTTAGCAAGCACTACAGTAAGGAGGGCATGGAAGCTTAATAAGTGCCCGCTGAAATGGAACTCACATTCCAGTCTCCTCGTCTTCTATGTCCCCTCTCACTGTAGTTCAGTACAACTTTTCAGTTCTCTTAGTTGAAAATGCTGAATTAATTTTACTCAAAAACGTCCTCTGAGAACAGTCTGTCACAATGCCATTCATTTCAGAGGCTTGGTGAGAGATTGTCCTTGGAAAGCAAAATTAGCAGGGAGGCTCTAGGTGTTTTCCTCCCTCTGGCAGTCTGCTGCCCTAGCCAACTGCCTGCTTCAGTCAAGCTAGCAGTGAATTATGGAAAGCTAGGCTGACAGCTGCAGCCAGTCCTGAGGGAAGGAATAGGATGTATGTCTTGACAGCTGTTTCAAGAAAACAGAAGATGGCTTCTTTATTGTCTGCCTTACCAGTATTGCACCTTTAGTATTACCTGGGAAACCTTAAAGTGGTCTCTGGAATCAGCCTAATAAGCATTGACAGCTTAACTCTTATGAATGTGTTCAGTCTTGTCAAAATGTGTCTGAACAGTCCTTTCTGCTGGGGATTTGGAATCAGACTATAGGAAAAAAAAAAAAACTTGGAATATCTTCTTTTGCAGTAGATTCCTATTGCTATGTACTTTATGATAAAAACACTGAAGAATTTAGCTTTTTGCTTTCTGGTAATTAACAGAATCGGATTTCTTTTCTTTTGATTTTTAAAGGTCTACTTTGTTCAAGATATTAATGCAGGTTTAAAAGATGTAACAGAAATACCAGAAAAACAAGTGAGTACATTTATTTGTTCTAAAGCTCAGTCCCTACATAACATGTTGCAATTCATCATATGACTAAAGAACTAGCAAAAATAAAAAGGTCTTGTATTTATGGGTGGCACTTTTTTTTCCTTAAAAAGGTACCTATCTCTTCTCTATCCAAAGAAGAGCTGGAGAACCTAATTATCAAGTTGAAAAAAGCCAGCAATGGTGAGCTTACTTAATGCTGAAAATAAGATGTTTTACATTGAATTGATTAAATATTTCATTGTTATTTTTGTTGTTAAATATCTGTGAAAATGTGAGACATTTGCCTCTAAACACATCTGAAGTAATTACCATCAAGATGTAGGCAATCCTCCAATAGCTACGTTTTACTCAGAAGAATAAACTAGATTGAGAGAATGATAAAACACTGATCTTTTGTTCATATAGCTGATTTTTCTTCCTTTTGTTTTTTTTGTTTCCCACCAAAATATCACTACAGATAACAATACAGCTCTGTTATAAACATACGATGATAGATATATGCTCCCAAGAGACTATTTTGTTAGTGCTGGAAATTGAGCTCGCATCTGAATATTGTAACATATATGTTACAAAACCAGAAACTCTTGGAAACTCGAAACTTAAACGTAAAAGTTTTGCATTTGCATGCAGGCCTGGAACTTCGCCTTAAGGAACAAATACTGTCCCACCACGCTTTACAAGAAGCCTTAAATGACCCAAAGAATGGGGAATCTGCTTTCAAACACTTGAAACAACAGGTATGGTCACTGCTTTACTAATAGCTATAGATATTTTAAAATGTCTGGAATCCATTCTGCTGCTGTAAATTTGAGTGACTCTGCACGCATAATGCTAGTCACTTCATACAGAGGAAGTCTGATAAGCTGTATAACTCTATGCTTTTCAAATAATAGCATATATGTAACTTTTGAATGGCTGGTTTGTTAAGTGTTAGCAACAAAAATTTATTAGGATACTGAAATAAATTACAAATTTTGTGGTGTTCTTCTGAATTTTTACTTAAATATTACTTTATATTAACTTGTTAATGAGTCTGAGCTACAAAAGGTAAAATGTTCTATTTGCTAAGAAGTAAAAGGAACTTTTTCTGTAAGAGCTGGTCCTAGATTTCCTGGTTGTGTAACAGATGCATAAAAAGAATGAGAGAGCCTAAGTTTACCTTCTGCCTTTTT
>NW_009598540.1:0-28774 GCF_000690535.1 Cariama cristata | reverse complement strand
TTTTAAGGGAGATGGATTGCATACTGTAGCAAAATAGAAAGTTTTGGAAGAAAAATTTAAAAATGCCTGTTTCCTGTACTTTCTTCCCATGCTCTGTTTTCCCAAGTATTACAAAATGTGTAACTGCAGCAGAGAGGGCGGGCTCTGCAGGCACTGATGCTTCACCGAAAATCCAGTACAGTACCTGTATTGTGGGTGGCTACTTCAAGAATCAGCAGAGAACTTTATAATGTGTACCTGATCCCAAAAATCCATTCCAAAAACTTCTGGTTAGAGTTTTGTGAACAGTAGAAGGAGGGCAAGGTGATGCTGACTAGCCAGAATTTATAATCCCTTTCCTCTGTACACACAAGATCTTTTCCCTAACCCCTCATGAAAGGGAAGACTTGAAGAAGTCTTCTGCAGTTTTGTGAAGTAATAATTTTTATATCAGGCATTACAATACAGAGGGTATATATTTGCTTGGTTCGTAAATAATCTTTCGATGTTTGTAGGCTTCTATTTTAGGTAATATGGAAAAATTACATTTACTTGGTCCAGGAAGATGTTTTGTTGAGTTTGGAGCTGGGCGAGGAAAGCTGTCTCATTGGGTTGATGTTGCTTTACAGAATGTTGAAGATACTCAGTTTTTGCTTGTGGAAAGGGCAGCTACAAGATTCAAGGTAAGAGAGGATATTGTCACATTAGCAGGGTATAGTTTTTAAACTGGTGTCATTGAAGCTGTTAGTATTTGCTTTTTATATTCAAAAATAACATAAAGCATTTCAATTTTAAGTTTTAGAAGTGTGATTACCTACATTCTATACTTCGCCAATAGCAAATTTATTAGAAAAAAATCCTGGTGTATAATGTTGGAAATGTGGCACATGTTGACTTGACAGGAAAAAAGTTCGGCATTAATACCTGGAGCAAAGTGGCCAGTCCTACTTAATGATCTTGTTTTGTTTACACAGGTGGATGGAAAACATAAAAGGAGAGATTCTGTATTTGAAAGGCTTCAAGTTGATATTCAACATTTATGTTTAAGTAAGTTCCTTCTTGGCTTGCGTAATTCTGAAATAGAGGCTTAATTTTATATTTTTAATACTGGAGTTCAAGACTACATCTATGTAGCATGCTTAAATGTACTTGGTTTTAAAGATTATTCTCAGTGGTTGCTTGGACACATCAGTGGTGTGTCTATATACATATATACACGTACATATATATTAAATGGAGATAGAAAATTTTCTGCTTTTTACACACTTACAGGACATCATTATAGGTGAGAAGTACCAAAACAAAAACATTTTAAAGGTTTTTTTAGAACTTGCAGGATTAAACACCTTTTCATTGTTGTTATAGGTGTGCAGAATGAAGCAAGTCATGCATATTGTTGGTATGCTGTGCATATCAATAGTACAGAATGTGTGAACACCTGTCATCAGGAGATGCATTAATGTTGTATTTACACTTCACAGGCAATATAGAAAGGCTGAAATGGTTAACTATGCTGCTCAGCCACAGCATCCAATTTGCTTCATTTGTTTTTGAAAAATAAACTTCCTTTGAATAGCTTATAACTGTATGTACAGAGCACTGTATTTTTAGTAGTGGTAAACAGTTATTTTTCTAAGTGTGCTGAAATTACATTATCCAGAAAAAATATTGCCCCAACTATAATAATAATAGAGGTTCAGGGGCTGTGGACTTACTTTCTTTTTTTTTTTTTTTTCCCCTCCAGATAAGGTACCTATTTTGGAGAAGAAAAAAACACCAGTGGTAGGAATGGGGAAGCATTTGTGTGGTGCTGCGACAGGTATGATTTATGTATGTGTTAACTGCAGAAAGTTAGGATATCAGATCTTACAATCTGAATGGACTGATCTTCCAAACTGTCCTTTTAAGCTTTTTTTTTGCCTTCTAACCCTTTGTTGGTGAATGTAGCAATTATATTCTAAATATCTATTGACTTCAGTGCAATAGTAACTGGATAATAGATGCAAGGCTACTTTAGACAGAAGTAAAACCTTGCTTATTTTTTATTGAGTAGAACAAATAGTGTGTGGTGGCATGGGTCATGTATTTGTACGCTATTGAAAGTATCTTTTTTTTAACACCATCGCCTCTCCTCTGAAATATTTTTCTTTCTAAATTTGTAATGGCTGTCTAAATATGTATCCTAAGCAAACAAATAAGAAGAATGTATTTCTGTCCAGATAATTTTAGTAATATGCTTTTTCTAATGTTATATGTCTACTAAGTAGAGAAAGACATCTCAAATATGACATCTATATAGGTACTGTTAGAAAGATGACTCAGTTACAAACATTTAAGAAGTACATGTTCATCTTAAATAGATTGTGTCCTAGATACCAAATTTTTAGAGCAAATACTTGCATGTTTTTCAGGGAGGAGATCTCCTACAATATGCCAGTTTGTTAACCAAAGTATTTCAAATTCACTTGTGTAGAACAAACATTCAAGAGGATAAGCCCTCAGTAGCTCCAAAGGTCTCATAAAATCAATTTAGCATTTAGGGTTTTCATGTTTTCAAAGCATGCTTGTAATTTTTAGTTACCCTTAAAATTGCTTTTTGGCTTAGTTTGTGATGTATACTTTTATTCTCCTTTGTGGGAAGTACATTCTCAACCATGATACAGCCTGTATAAATAACGGCATGGTGTTCATCACTCTTTTTTTTGGGGGGGTGGTATGTCTGTTTCTTCCCAGATCTTGCTTTGAGATGCTTGGTTGAAAGTTACACAACTTGCTGTGATAGAGAAAATGAAGAGCCTGCACCAAAACGCTCTAGGACTGATAAGACAGAGGTGGCTTCTAACAGTTCTGCTGATAATGAAAGTAACAAAGAAGACTGTAAGCCTGTAGCTGGAATTGTTATTGCACTGTGTTGCCATCACAAGTGTGACTGGACACATTATGTAGGCAGAGAGTTCTTTAGATCAGTAGGACTTGGACCAGTAGAGTTTAATTATTTTCAGAGAATGAGTAGCTGGGCCACTTGTGGCATGCGAGAAACTACAACCAAGGCCTCTACAAGCGAAGACAGTGAAGATCAAACTAATGACACAGAAGAGCATAAGCAAACATTCAGCAAGACAGAGAGTGGTTCTGATACTTTACAAGGGTATGTAATTTTTTTCCAGCAAATGGACTCCTGCAGAAAAGCAAAATTATGTATAGTGGTATATGAAATTGTTTTGGGTCCTCAAAATAAGTAATTTTACAGAAACATTTTAATTATTAAATTTATAGAAATATTCTACTTTAAAAAGACAATTTTCATGGACACACATTTCAAAATATTTAAACAGTCATGCTTGCCTAAATTGAAATAAACTTACAGTGATTTCAAGAGTTTTACTAAGCTTAACTACTAATGTTAATTAACAAAACTATTCTTCTGACAGATGTTGTTTGTTCTTTTCCTCCTTTTCATGGAACTAGGATACTTACTGTTGAAGAACGAAAGGAGATAGGTTGCCTCTGTAAACTGCTGATTGATCATGGCCGGATTGAATATTTACGACGACGAGGATACAAGGCTGCATTACAGTATTATACAGAGGCTGCTGTGTCCTTGGAGAATGTCCTGTTGACAGCTGTCCCAAGTCCATCTTTGATACCAGAGCCAACTACATGACAGGAGATAGATTTGGAATTGGTACGGAAAAAAAAATGTAAAACTTATCTGGATTTTTTAAAAAAGCTAATTCATCGCTTACAAAAAAACTGGTTTAGTCTTTCCTGTATGAGGAAAAGGTCTTATATTTCCCAGTTTCACTGGTAATTACAAATATGC
Source organism: Cariama cristata (assembly GCF_000690535.1). Classification (NCBI taxonomy): domain Eukaryota; kingdom Metazoa; phylum Chordata; class Aves; order Cariamiformes; family Cariamidae; genus Cariama; species Cariama cristata. The sequence goes on along the minus strand of NW_009598540.1, from coordinate 24,972 downwards.
CAACCAATTCTCGTAAGTGGAAAAATAAAATCCTTAAGAATATTTGAAACCTGTTGTACCCCTCTTTGCTAGGAAAAAGTGTACTTGATATTTTCTTCCATTCACAGTTACATTCTTGATTCGTTAGCGTTTATGATAGGAGAAGGATCAGAAGTACAACTTTCCAGATTTCCTGAAAGACAATGGGTTAAAATAGGAGAAATTAACATACTTGATTTTCACTTTGAAGTTCAGGATAGCTTTATATTTCCTCTTAAATTATTTAAGTAGGCCTAGGTACTTTCATCACCCCATGCTGCTAGGGGAATCTGTTAAGGAAGAAAACTTATTTGTAAACTGTCATCTTGGTTTATTTTTGTTGATTTGATTATTCATTCATGAAATATTGATAAGCAAAAAAGCTGGCTTACCATTCTAAATCAAGAACATTTCAGTCATTTTTTAAGCCTTCATGATATATAGAACGAAGATCAGAGAGAACATTTTATATCTGCAATGAAGTTCTCTCTGCAAGTAACAGCAGCCATCTGCATATCTGTTCAAAAGTGCTTATTTTGGTCTCCTACTGCAACCTTTAAGCTGTTACCTTTGAGACTACTAACAGCGTTATTTTTGTCATAGTGATTCAGAAATGGAATGAAATTGTGGGGCTGTTTAGGTGACTGGATTTCCTGTCAGGGAAAGCAAGTTGTGAGAAACATCTGTTTATCAGGTGTTCATGCTTCATTGCTAAAACATGCCATATGTTGGGAATACAGGCATCTCTCCCTTATATCATTCTTCAGTAGTCCCCATCTGGACAACATCCAAAAATAGGCAAAGTTGAGCTTCATGAGACAAATAGTGCTGGAAGACCTACACTGTGTAAACTCTGATTAAAGTGCAAGTTCAAGAGACAGTCATCAACTTCCAGTTATCCAGGCTGTAGGTAACTCAGGCACATTTATTCCATGGTTCCAGTAGGTCCTGCTAGAATACATGCTGTTCATGTGAGGACCTACTGTGCCAACTCCTGATAAAAGCACCCCTACCTTGAGTGAAAATCTGGTTACAGATTTATTTTTTTTTTAAAACATTACTAATTTATTAAGGAGATTATTCATGTTTCATTTGTATATGTATCCTAGCTTTCTTTTATCCAGTTTATCCTTCCCTTCATCACTGTATTCCCAAGAGATAAGAATTAATAAACAGCCATACCTGTTTTCTTGAGTGACTCCTGGATATACATGTGCATGAATTCAATGCCGAACATTTCCTGTTGCTCCTCCTCTTCTGTATTCTCACATGGAGGGAGTGTTACCTCTAACTCCAGTGGGTTGTCTCTGAAGTTGACAAATCTGACAGTTCAGCAGAAAAGGTTACTCTTGCAATATGTTTTGTCGAGAGAGAACAACTCTTTTGAAGTTGAATTAAGATTCCTCAAACAGTATTTTGAGCAAAATGAAACAAGCCTTTTCTTATAATAAACTCACTACTATATTAGTAATATTAATTAAACTAAGCTAAGATGCCTTATAATAACAGTAGTTATTGTGGTGGGAGAAAACATTGCAGTCCTCATCGCTTTGTCTTCAGATTTTCACCCCATTGTCAGCCTTATTGACCTTTCACAAACAGATGAGTGGATGAGAAGAGTACAAATGCCTGTGTCCTCCCAACCTTGCAAGGCAATAACCAGCCCTGTCTCCCTCTCTTCTTGGTCCATCCCTGGGCCTATGCTTCTATGTGTTTGTTTAAAGAGGTGCTGCTTCTTCCAAAACATCTGAAAGCAGAAATTGTCTTACTGGGTTAGACGTGATTTATTTCGACTAGCATTCTTTCTCTAAAATGGCCAGCATCCAATAATTCCAATGAAAATGCAAATGACAGGAAAGTTTCAGTCACAGTCATTTTTCCAATTCTACCAATTAAAATTTTACGTTCATTCTTTTTTATTTTTCAAATCAAGTACAGGAGAGTTTCATCAATATACCTAATACTTCTTGTTTAATTCTGAATGCTTGACTTCTCAGTGCCCAAGTTCTACTTTTTGCCATTTTTATGCTTGTCACGTATTTCATCTCTTGGCCTTAGAGACTGATATAAAAGGCCAATTAGAAGTGGGCATTTGGACCTTTCCGAAATGAGAAAATGTATTACAGTCTCCTTTTTCATTTGGGACTGTAATTATCATAGCTTACTTCATCAAATGAGTTGTGCTACACAAAACCACCTTGATCAGATCCTCAACTGTTGTGAATCTGTGTAATTATGTGGATTTATATGGTATTGTGACCATCTGTACAACTGTGGACATGCCTTTTCTTTTCCACTTCCTTAGTATCACTCTCTGATAGACAACTCAAGGGAGGTTTTAAAACTTATCTTCTAGTATTTTTATTTATATTTCTGTTGCTTTTTCTTACCTCAGATTTGTCATGTCCTTCATACAAGCTGGAATATCTTTGAGTTTGTTGTTGCTAAGAACAAGAGTACTAAGATTTTTCATATTACCAATAGTTTCTGGCAAAGAGTTTATCTCATTCCTTTGTAGCCATAAAGTGTGGAGATTTTCCATTCTGTAAAATAAGTATTTGTAGAATCAATCAAGATTTAGAAAATTAATTTATCAATCATTAATATAAAATAATTGATTCATTTTTACAGCCACATAAGGGAATCTCATAAAGAATACAACAATTCTCAACCTAACCTCTGGTCAAAAATGTCATTGGCAAGAAATATTTAACTTGATAGTTGATACTGAATTTATTGTTTAGTGAGTGGATTATTCCAGCTCATCCAAAATATCATATTGGGGCTGATAAATCTTAAGTTTGCAGTGAGGTTAACATTAAAATAATCTTTTGAAGTAGGATTTAATAATTAGAATTTCAATGCAATGGAATTGAGACTAAGATGTGAGCTTTGAGCTTTATTTACCTGTCAATTGCACCAGGAAGCTCTTGGAGTTTATTTCCCCCCATATCTAACCATTCTAGATTTGGCATGTTGAGAAGAGCTGAAGGGAAGGTAGTAAACTGATTCATGCACAAATCTATGTGTGAAAGCTTCTTTAAATCAGCAAGCTGAAAAGAAAGGGAGATTTAATACAAGTTTGTATAGCTGTTGCATTACAGCAGTGCTGTAATAATGATGACTGAAAAAAAGAAACAATTTTGGAGTTAGTACACAGAATGGTTTCTGAGTTACATTACCTGGTGTTACCTATCAATTACAGTTCTCACCTGGAAGGTAGGTAGGTTTGAAACTGATCAGGCAGAAGAACTTTATCTCCCACGTGGTAGTGAGTGCCCTAACTGCTGAAAAGCTGAATGCCATGACTACAACGTAGATACAGCCCAAGCCTTGAGAAGAAAAGGAATTTTAAAGACACCGCTGTCCTTAGTATTTCATACTCCATGCAATATGCCATTTTTCATTAGTCAAATATTTAGATTCTTATGGATCAAATTGCATGGACTGTATGTAAGTGAACCTAGACACCTTCCATGTTGTGAAGTTTACTACTATGGCAAAACATTCTAAAAATTAAACAGCATCATTCAGTATTGCAAAACCTAAGTCCTTTGGTGAATCATGCCTTCAGGTGCTTTTACAATGTTCAAGTGATGCAAAGATGTTCTATTACAAATCTGGCCCAACTGTCTAAACACTGAATGCCACTCAAGTACATAAAACCAAACCTTCATAGTGTTCACATCACTGTAGTTTCAGAAGGACAGAACTATGTATTTGCTGTGAGCGGTTAATTTAAAAGCTATCACGCTACATTATACCATGTAATCTGTATCCACATAGATTTTTTAAATTCTGGATTCTGATTAATAGTGTATATTTTGATTTGAAGATTTCTTGTTAGGTATTACTGTTTGGACTCACTCAATTTTGCAAGGCGCCGATTACTGTCAACTGTTGCCACTACTGTTTTTTTAAAATAGATTAAAACAAGTATACTTGTCATCTCTATCTAAGAGACTAATACTTAGAGATGCAGGTGTCTCACATTTAGGTCAGTCCAAATTAAAGCTCAATAGTAGGTGAGCAGTTTTTATTCTCTCTTCATTTCTTTCAATGTCTCAGAACAACATTTGTTCAACTCTTTGTGCATAGGCAGTTGTATAAATCACACAAACCATTTTCATAGCTAGCAGTTCTGGTAAAGATGCTTATAGTTGTGTCCTGGCATATGGTACAAATTCGTATTCTCAACCATAAAAGTGAACAACTTCTCTGTCCTAAGGCGTCAGAGCCTTGGTGGGCTAAAGTAATGAAGCCTTTCAGCCTAAACAAAGTAACATTAAGTGTATCACTGTCCTGTATGCACTACCAAGTCTTTCATCTGGACAAATAAAGATTGGCTTCTTCAACTACTCAGTATATGTATGTCCTTCTCATGTGGCTTCAGTTTGACTAGTCATATAAATATCGTTCACATATGTGTTTCTGTGGAGTAGTTGTGAAATCAGAGTATAAAAGCAAATCTGAAAACATGGAGTGCAACGTTGTTTAATGATAATTGGTTTTGGATAAATTCAAAACAGGCATTAAACAAAACAAAACACTCTGTCAAAACCTGAGGAGGAAGATCACAGATATTCCTGTTCACAGCCAGTTCCAATCTTTCCAGACTGATGCAGTTACTTATTTCCTTAGGAACAGACTTTATTCGATTGTAACTGAGAAGCAGCTCTTGGAGGCTAGTCAGCTGGCCTGCAGAGAGCACAAATGAGAAATGATAAATGTTCACATTCATTCTATTAGAAATATAATATTGCTTGGTTTATGTTATCCTTTGTGTTATACTATTATACGAGTGCTCTGTGTTCTCACAAAAAAAAAAAAAAAAGATTCACTGAAATTCAAATAGTAGGATAGTAGGACTTCAGGACTCTCTAGTACAGAACTGCACTCTAGTCTAGTCGAGTGCTACCAAAAAAACCCCTAAAAACTCAAAAAAAACCCCAACCCTTATGAACATAGGCTACTCATGCTGTGGACTCAGAACACGAAGTCTGTTTTCCAGTATCAGTTTTCTAGCTGCATTCTGATGTCTAGTACCTGCTACGCTTACAAGGCTTTTTTTCTCATGGGGAGCTTTCATAAAGAGACATCTCCTCCATCCAGCCATTTTTTTTAATTTATAGGGAATCCACGGTTTTAAGATCTCTATCTCACTGTCAGATTTAAATTGTCTGTTTTCTGATTACCTAATAGGATTGTTAGACGGCCAAAGTCCACAAAAATGGCATGTTTGTGTAAGAATAATTTTCTTAGAAAAGCAACTTAAAATAAAAGAAAGCACAGCTCACCAATTTCTTTAGGTACACTTTCAATTGAGTTCCGGGATAGATCCAGAACAACAAGATTGTGAAATCTTCCAATGAACTGAGGAATTTTCTGCAAACCAGTTCTATGAAGCTGCCATTCCTGGAGATGCACTAGTTTCAGTAAGCACGAAGGTAGTGTCTAAGACAAGAAACATGAACCAGAAGAAATTCAGGTGAGTATACAACAAGAATACAGGCTTAGGTAGAAGTTTTATTTGAAACAGTAACAGTATTGTGATTAAAAAAAAAAAAAAAAAGGAAAAAAAGAAATCTTTCCCTCTTCTCAAGCTATACTGTAACAGCCTGAAATGAACACCATCAATGTGGTTCATTCTGACCACAGATTTAACCTGCCCACTTTTTGCTCCCAGAATTTAGTTATCTGCAATACTGTCATTGCTTGAAAACCCTCAGACTTGCTTTTGTTTGTTTCTTTTTTTTTAAATGAAGCCAATTGTGCTGGGTTTGATTGGGACAGAGTTAATTTTCTTCACAGTAGCTAGGATGGGGCTATGCTTTGGATTTCTGCTGAAAACACTGTTGATAACAAAGGGATGTTTTAGTTACTGCTGAGCAGGGCTTGCACAGCGCCAAGGCCTTTTCTGCCTCTCACCCCACCCCACCAGTGAGTAGGCTGCGGGTGCACAAGAAGTTGGGAGGGGACACAGCTGCGACAGATGACCCAAGGGATATTCCATACCATATGGCATCACGCTCAGCATATAAAGCTGGGGGAAGAAGAAGGAAGGGAGGATGTTTGGAGTGATGCCGTTCGTCTTCCCAAGTAACCGTTAGGTGTGATGGAGCCCTGCTTTCCTGGAGATGGCTGAACACTTGCCTGCCCCTGTGAAGTGGTGAATGAATTCCTTGTTTTGCTTTGCTTGTGTGCACAGCTTTTTCTTTGCTTATTAAATTGTCTTTATCTTAACCCACAAGTTTTTTCACTTTTACCTTTCTGATTCTCTCCCCCATCCCACTGGGGTGGGGGGGAGAGAGTGGCTGCGTGGCACTTAGTTACCGGCTGGGGTTAAACCACAATAACAATATAACTGAGGATGAAACTGCTCTAAATAGCTTTTTGCATTTAAATGGTGATCTAGATTGTATTTCCTATTCTGTTAAGAAAAACAGTGAGCAGCTGAGAGCAGAAGAGCCAAGGGATAGAAAAACTACAATGTCTGTACGCTATGAGTTCTGAACAAGGAACACTGGCCTATGGACCACCAGAGTATTGCTGGGTGTGGTTGTCACTCTCTCACTGGCCTCAACATGGTCTAATTCTCATCGCTTCATAGGAACTTGCATCTACATTTCTGTGTGGCTCAGAACAGACTGTTAGCTTCCACTCTGTCATTGATTCTACAGCGAGCCGCTTCTCCCCATGCATTAGAAACAAGAATAGTAGTATTCTGGGAAACTACTGGCTCATTTTCAGCCTTAGAAAGAGAAAGTAAATAACAGTAAGAAATATTTTCGTGCACCTAAACACAGCAGGTTTTCACCTTAATACACTTCAGTAGTTCTGGTGTGTTAATGTTAAATGAGAATTTACATAATTGTTTCTCATGCAGAAAAGCCCTTTGGGCTACATTTTTGCAGAGTAATGCTTAATATTCAGGACTAAAAAAATCAGCTTGCTTTTACATTCTCACAACAGTGTGTCTCAATTCGTTGTTAGCAAAGCACACAGCGAGTACTTCATAGAATAAAAATAGTACAACTGTGAGTGTAAAGTCATAAATAGTAGTTTTCTAATGCATCAGTCATTCAACACAAGCAACATGTCTTTCAACCAAAGCAACATGCATCCCTGCCAACACTACCTTCCATTCTTCTTCCTCTATCCTTAAAATTGCTCTTCCATCTTCATTAATAACTTTTTCTTTGAGCTTTGCTAAAGCTGCTTTCTCCTCCCAGACAAGTAGTAGCCTACAAGGGAAAGATCTGTCAGTGCTGCAACAATGAATACAGGCAATAATTACTATCCATTCTATTTTCTGGAACAAAGAGACAGTAGCCTTTTTGGATGTCAACAACATTTATTATACCTAGATACTAAATATACTATCAGTTTGAGGGAAGATAAGAACATAAAGTAATGTTTGGCTGACGTAATTTACAGAAATTATATTTTACAGTTTTCAAATTTACAGTCAGAAGGAAGACGTAACTTCACTTTCACCATGTTGCAGCAGGGCAACAGAATATAAAGTCATGTGGAATTAAGTTCCAAAGCCATTAATTTTGAAGTAGTCTCCTAAAAAGAAAGCCTTCAGTTCCACCAAATGCAACTGCAATCAAACAAGGTCAATCAGCTAGGGATTCTTTTAGCTTGATTTCCAAAGGGGACTTAAAGAAGAATTATGAAAATCAGGCTAATTCTCTTTCTTTCTGCTTGTATTTTCCATTAGTAACTTTTGAATTTGTTATTCCATTTCAAACACGTCTGACAAATTAGGAAGAGTTCCAAAACAGAATGCTATATTTCTTCACATTTCATGAAATTGCTGGCCAGACAGAAGACCAAGCAACCTGTTAATGCCTCCATTGAGAAGAAAGCATAACACATTAAATCTCCGCTAGTTAGAATATCCACTCAGCAGATAATTTTAATATCTGAATTTAGGGGATTTAGTATATATGCTAATATTTTTAGGACAGAACACAATTCTTGGTCTGTCCTGACCATATTGCTAGATTCTAACCAGTGGGAATTCTGCTGGAGTAATGGCTAAAGAACTAGACCCCGGATGAGTTTGAAAAGACCAATGATAGTCTTCTGAAAAGTAATATATGGTCTAGCTTTTCACATACTTAAAGATCTACAATTTACCTACCTTCCTGCAGACCTCTGTCTGAATTCCTTTTCTTTCTGTAATTCTTCATTTATCTTGTGTATTCTCACTTCCCAAAGTGTCTTCACAGCAGTGAATGTTCCAACGCAAACTGCAGTTTCAGTCATGATCCTTACATGTTCAGATTCGGTCACAGGAATCTGATTGTGAATTTCAGGCTTAATGCATCAGTGTATGTATCAGCTACCAGACAGGGACAGTAACGTGAAAACTAAAATACCGCAATACCCACTTGATTATATTGTTAAATTTAGTTAATGTACAGAACTGACAGAACTTTACCAACTGCTTTCTCTTTATAAAAATAGATAATTGCACCTAGTTAAATTTTCTTAGAATACGAAATGGTATTCTTGCAATCTCTCTGCATTTTTAGTCAGTGAACAACTGCTTCTCTCAGTTCCTTCCAGTGGTAGGCTGAGTACTACTGACCATAATTATTAAAAGCAGATATGAGCATTCATTACCTTCCCAGGAAGAAATTAGGCTGTTCCCTGCATTTTAAGGCAGTTAAATCCTGGTAGCTGCAGCCTCGCAGCTAGCTGGTATAAATACTTCTAACTAAAGGAGTTTTGCACTTTAGTGAAACTGAACTGTTCCTGGAAATAGTATACTTTATTTGCATTCATTTTCTTCATAGTTTAACTTGTTATAATATATTTTAGGGTTAGTAATGTATTACCTTTAAGAAAAGGCTTTTTAAATTCTTCAGATCTCTCTTTGAATCTTCTTGTAGCCCTGCTGAGTGTCAGGATCCACATAAAAAAAAAAAAAAAAAAGTTTTGAAGTCATCTGTTCCTTAGTGAGATAATTAATATGTATTTTCCTGAAGAGCAGCAAAGTAGAATACTCAGTCATCCTAATCAGTGCATCCCTCTAAAACACATTCTTATCGCTGTTATTGTAGTCATTTGGGGATGGGTTTTGTTGGGAAAAAAAAAAAAACACCACTGGAGCCAAGATACTGATATTCAGATAAGCTTGGAGGGCTAAACTTTATGCCAACAGCAGTGTACTCTAAACACTGATGATCTGAATGCTCCCTTTCCAACTTTTTACTAATACTTGCATGGACAAGTAAGAAAAATGTCTTACATATCCATTCAAACCAAAAAAGTGAGAATAACTTTCTTCCAAACAAGCAGGTAGATAACTACAAAAGTGGAATTTCAGGTCCTTTTGTACATATATTTGCTGCAGGTCTGTCTTTCAGAGCAATCTTTTCTATCATATTTATTCTATTATAATTTTGTATGGCATGAATAAGCCACAATTGCTTAGTGAACATTTTTGTGTTCAAACTGTCAATCATTCTATTTTAGTTTACCATGTCTTTTGCTAACATAGTTATTTGTAAAGTCTGATTATACTGAAATCACTTAATTAAAAATGTATAGGCAAATAATAAGAAATGTAAATTGTCAGGATTGTTTCTTGTTGTAAAGACAGCATAAAAATCAAATTATAATGCTTGAATAAAGAAGAATCTAGTCCAATATGTTAATATTAAGGATTCTTAACTGTTCTCTGTTAAGAAAAAATGGCAGGGTTTGACCAGTGACGCAAACGGCAACCACAATGTGGCACAATGCAGTCCGGCATTTGGATTCCTGAAGAGGGATTGAATTTTTTCCTCTAAAGAGAGGATTGTTTTTTTTCTCCTCCACATAAATGCGATCACATTTACTAGTTTGAAGGGTTAACTTTCAGTGGTCCTCCTAGTAATTACCTTTCCCATTCCTCATTCCAATATGCAACAGTAATGACTAAAACATTGTATGAGGTTTTTTTGTTCTGATTGGTGGTTACAATTTAAATTGCTTTGTTTTTCAGGATTAAACTTCTACTGAGATTAAGCGATTTATCTGATCTATCATTTCTTGTTGATTAGAGACATTTTTTGAACTATAAACCTTTTTAGGTAGAAAACTAGGAATCTTTTTATATAAATTGTGCAGAAAGAGAGACATTTGTTAATACTTGTACTACTAAAACCAGTATTGGACCATATAGTCAAAAAAATACTTAAAGCATCTTATTCAATAAATACTGCTTTAAAACCACCAAAGAGTGCCTAAGTATATGACTATGTTTTCAAGGAGATTTAATTATATAATGACAGGACTACCATCAAAAGCTTCTTGTTCTTAGATCTTGTTATTTGTCAAGAAAACAAAACTATAATAATCATGCCATCACAGCCAACAATTCAGAAGTCAATTCGCAAGCATGGCTGTAAAACAACTGCAAATTTACTCCCAAGTAATCAGATCTCCAACAACTTCATCTCCAAGCATCTGAAAGAGTTTAACAACAACTTACCTCAATTATTTGGTGTTTTCAAGGATTTTCTATTACTCATTGCTTTCTAGCAAAAGCAGAGATAAATTACAAATCTTTTCTGTACTACCAGAACCATTCAGAACTCTCACTCAGACTCCAATGCAATGTCAGTCTAGTTCTAATTTTAACCTATGCTGAGAATAGAATGTATCACATGAAGCGCTTCTGCAAAACCCCCAAGCATTTACCACTCTTAATGTCTTCCCAGTTTGCTGAACATGACTGGGCTCCCATAAACTCCTGGACTCCCATTAACGAAAGTTATAAATTGTGAATAAAAAGAACAAAGGAGTACTTGTTATGCTCTACAATGAAAAATATGCTAGTTTTGAATTCAAAACAACAATTACTTGGTTTACTCTAGTAACGTTTCTCTGCAAGATAACTGAGCTTCAGAGTGCTATTAAACAGCAACATTGACTAATTAGACTAGAAAAAGTATTATGTCATGAAGTATTTTACTCATTACTTTTGCCCATGCTGAAGAATTCTCTTCTTGAAGAATTCTAGTGCAAATTGTCGAGGTCTAGACAGAAAAGTAATCTTTACCAGGATGTGCAGAGGGGTTATTAGTCACCCCTTTTCATGCTTCCAATCATGAAACCTTTTTAACATTCTATTTCTTCAAAGAGCCCTTGGAGAAGATAAAAGAACAACTCTGCCAAAATCCTTTTCTTCAATTAAATGGAAAGAGAGAGACAGCAATAATCACAGGTCACTATTTAAGGCAGAAGGCATAAAACTGGATAATTCTAACCAATGCTTGCACTGGAGTATAAAATGTGAAGGTGAAATTTTTAAAATATCATTCATTTAGTTATAACCCTCTTTCAGCAGAAATAATTTTCCCTCATTATTAACCTTAGATTCTAGCAGTACCACACAGAACTTTATAAACAAAAAACCCCTCTCCAGTCCATGACCAACTAAATACCTGAACACCAATACCTATTTAAAAAGACACTTAACTGCTTTAGCTTTCAATTTTTATTTTTTTTTAAAGTTATGCAAAAGCAAAAATGATCCAACACGTTCTTTTGTATAGGTATGTCTTCTTTCAGTTTTGGTAGATTCAATCCCCACAAGATATTTTAATAAATGTTTTTTCTTGATCTAAAAAAGTCGTAACTAAAAATTTGACTACTTAATTTCCTCCTCCTTAAAAGAGACAGATAAATACAGCTAGAAGAAAAAAAAAATAACCTTCCCTTTTATTGGAGTTCTGAGAGAAAAAGAAATTTCAGCCTCCTCCTGTGAGCAAAATTATTCTGTCTCAAATACTTCAAAATCACTTTATTGCTTTCTATCATACACTTATATTTCCTCAATTTATTTTCTCCACGGTCATCAGATTAAAAAAACATACTATTCAGACTAAGCCCTTACCACAACAATAAACTGGCAGGAAAGCAGCCATTAGGCTGTGTTCTTTGGATAGTCTTGAGTGCAGTAGGTTCTTTAAGATAAGAAGAAATAGAAGTTTCAGTCACCTGTACAGGATTGCCTGCAAAAAATTCACAAACGATTATTACAACAATTCTTTGTGGCTTTAATTTTTTTTTATTAGGAATAAATAAATCTGATAAAAATTAAACAGGTGATAAGCATGACATATTAGTCAAACTTTGCAAGAAATGACCTACATATAAAAGACCCTTACACCACAATAGAAATATAAATAGCACCTTACATGTGTGCTCCCATGCTCGCTCCCCTACATTACCAGCTTTTCTCTTGCTCAGTGTCAGCATGAAGGATAGCACCGGTTCTACCTCTGGTAGCTTGCGTCTTGCATCTTCATAGCTAGATGCAATAGGCAACTTTGGTCTACAATTTTGGAGAATGCTCCTGTAGAGACAGTTTTTGATATATCTACAGAAAGGAGAAAATATCCATTTTGTGCCTCACAAATTAATTTTTAAGGCCATGTAGCTGTCTTTTCTTGTGTCAGTTTGCAACTTGTGTTTCTAGAAGATACTTATATCCAGTGGTTTTTGTCATATCTCCTGTTAAATAACCAGTGCAATCCTCACCATCTGTTCAGTTTACCTTAAAGCCACATAACCGTTGTCTGTTCTGAAGGCATTAACTTGAACCTATGCATTATGTGCCTCGTATCGGAGTTTAAAAACTCTTTATCTCACATAGTATTTTTTTTATGTTAATTCTTGTTGTATTCGATCAATCTGTCAGATTCTAGTATCTGAACATCAGTAATACAATGCAAGCTTTTAGAACATGTTCTGCTTACTGTCAGGCTTACCTAATGACAGAATAACAAATGAGATCCTTCTTTTTTTTTTTTTTTTTTTTAATATACAGATGTTTTCTATAAGAAACAAAAATAACTGGAAAGTATTTAAGGACTGCAACTACTTCCAGCCTATAAAATACAGGCTATTCTAAAGAGTATTAAGGCCCTCATAGTTATCAATAAATGTTATCAGTAAGCATGTGAGTAAATATGGCATCTTCATTTATAATTTGATAAAGAGTACCTGTGCAAGTAATTGCCAGGAAGAAATGGACTAGCAAAAGACTTGAGAGGTTTACCCAGTTAAACAACAAAAAGTTCTCTGGACATTCTACAGCAGAAGCATAAAAGGCATTTTATTTGTATATGATTTTTGCATAACTTCTTTTGGGAATTTGGATATTAGTTGTTAAAATAAATTTACATGTCCAACAAGGAAGAACTACGAGTATTTCCCTTCAAAACAGGTTAATCAGATTATAAATACTGCAGATGTAGATAAGTGTCATTTAGTCACACCAGCCTCACAACCATATTATAAAAGGCAAAATAAAGACATTCCATCACCATATTCAGAAGTTGCGCCATGACCTATTCAGTTCGACAGTCTGCTGTAGAAGAAATTACAGCACTACGAATTAAAAGAAGTAACAACTAATTGATAGACTGATATCAGCTGTTGAGAACTTTTAACCACATAAAATTATTAAATAAAGTGAGTAGCAAAGGGCATGTGCTAGCAGAGCCAGCTTTTATAATTATTCAGTCTAATCCACAAAGTTTAAAGGCATATTCTAGCCATGGTTTCCTTTATTTAAGGTCTAGCAACATCGAAGCAGGATTCTCCAAGTAAGATTTCCACAAGTTAGAAAACCGGGCCATCGTAGCTCCATCAATGATGCGATGATCAGCTGACCAACTCACATTCATTATCTGTGCTTTGAATACTTCACCTTTTCTGTTAAAACGAGGAAGAACCTAAAAATCAGAGGAAGGAAAAAAATAAAAATATTAAATACTTTTATTGGAAAATCTGTATTTTTTTTTATTGTTAATTTGTTAGTCTAAATTTAAATATTCTGCTAAATTAGACAGCAGTAGTGCCATTCAAAAAAACAAAAGACCTTCCCATTATTGTTTGTGCTGCAGATTAGAATATATTGCAAACCTACATAATAACAGGCATATCCTGTATCTACCATCATGGAAATACTGAAGCAGTGGACACCTTTCTTGACGCAAAAGCTTCTTCCTGAATAGTTTATTGCACTGTTAGTGCTCAAAGTGACAGTTTCCTTAAAGCATCCCCTAAACAAAACCCTCATAGGAAGAACACATAAAAAGTATTTTAAATTAATACTAATTTCATTTCCAGTATTGGTCTCAAATGTCTGTATTAAAGAATTAAATTCTGAAATTCAGAAAAAACTGCCTTCACCAGACAGAGTTCTGTATGGATTCAGCTATCTGGCTCATGGAATTAAACTTCATTATCAGAATATTTTTTTAGTCTGAAGTTTTCTCCTTGATGATAGCAAAAATGCTATCGCCATGTTGCAAAACTTGTAAAAAAAAAAAATTATGTTGTTTCCTAATAACTAAAAGGCTAAACATTGATGTGAGTGAAATGTAACAGGATTCTATAAAACAATTCTGAACCTTTGGCATAAGAGACTTCCATTTAAACATTTGGTGTCTCTGCACAATCATCTAAAAACATCACAAAACTTTTCAATCACAAGCTATTCAAGTTCTGTAACATAAAGAGGAACTGTTTATATAAGAAAAGCAAAACAAAGGGAGACTCCGCATTTCATTTCCATTACAGATGAATGTAGTTAGCTAGAGTTAAACACTCACATCACTGAGATAAAGTTAATATACCTGTATCTTTCCAAGTGCTCCAATAGCTACTTCAGGAGGTAGTATCACTGGTTTGGTGTAAGTGCCACCAATCTAGAAAAGAAAAAGCTGTGGATATTAGTTAACAAATAGATTTATGTTATTTAAAAGCAGATTGCCTCTTGCATTAATTGCTACAGGTTTTGTTTATTGCATGTTAAACTCTACTAACATATTCATTTCGGAAGCAGTTTCCAGATGTAAGTTCTCCTTTTTCCTCTACTTACTGTGCCAATATTTGAAAGCGTGAATGTTCCCCCAGTGAGGTCATTTGTTCCCAGTTGGCCTGCAGAGCCCAAGGACTGTAGGCGATTTAATTCAGAAGCAATCTCAAACACACTACAGACTTGAACATTTTTCACATTTGGGACAATTAAACCTTGCTCTGTGTCCATAGCAACTCCAATGTTGTGTGAAGCCTGCAACAAGTTTCATTAACCGGACATTAACATAGGCAGTCAACATAAAATGTATTTTACATAAAAAAGCACTTGAATAGTGTCCTCTTTATGTATCTTTTTAACCTAGAAAGTGCTGTCTTTAGCAAGCAACTCCTCTATACAACTGTGAGGGGAGAAAGGGATGTAAATTTTTAAATATTAGCTTTCTGCATCTGCAAAGTCCAAATTGATTTTGGCAATTTCACATGCAAGAAATACAAAATCCTGGAATCAATTTCACACTGAAAATATTTGACAAACAAAACATAACTAGCAGATTTTAAAGAAACAGAAATTTTTTTTTTAAAAAAAGGAAACTGAATTGCCTTTCATTGGCTAGAAGGAACATATAAGGATTCACCTGAGAGATACTGACAAAACAGCACAAAAGGAGTTTGTACTGCAAGGAGCATGTACACTTCACTTAAGAAAAGAAGACACCCACTGCCCAGAAGTATCAATCCAGCATCTTATATGAAAATCAAATTATTTTTATCAAAAGAGAGTTTAAAATATGACTTTAATATATAAGGGCTGAGCATTGGAACAGTGGAACCACTGTGCCATTCAAGAAAAAATACTGTATTAGATTTTAAATGTTCTCATTTTAAATGCTTTGCCTATCTTCAGGTGAAAAACAAGAAATCACTATATTAATACACATTTTTGAGGCAAGCCTGAATAACAAAGTGACTCTCATTAAACAAACTACTGAAATAAGATCAATAATAAATCAAATCCAACCTTAAGTCTGGACACAAAAATTATCTTCCAGCACAACACCATAATTTTGGTTCTTACAATTAGCTCAGACATTCTGAAAAGCCTTTGTTAGCTGTTATTTAGGTTTTCTGCTCACAACTTTTATCAGTAGTTTACAAACCTTGTATGTGACATTTTGACAGTTTTCATCCAAAGAAGCATTAAGAATGGGATACTGCAATAATCCCAGAGAGGCTGCCTGTTAAATATAAAAGAAAAAAAAAAAAGATAGTTTTTTATATTTTGTAACCGGAGAGCTGCATGGAAAGCAAAGAACGGTGGGAGACAATTTAGATTAATACAATATGGATTTTCTCAATACAATCAAATTTGGCTTAAACTCTCCTAAACTTGTCTGTTGATATTCTCTCATTATTAGGATAGCAGAAGAAAAACACAGCTTACAAAACCCAAATAGACATCAGACAGACATATAAAAAGTGACAATCCCTTTCCCAAGTACACCTGAATTTGTTATTGCATTTGTTATTTCTCTTTCGCAATTCAAACTAAATATCCCAAGACAAAAGTTATGAGATACAGCAGCAACGTCATTCTCAGCTCTCCACTTAGATG
The DNA here is from genome assembly GCF_000690535.1 of Cariama cristata. Classification (NCBI taxonomy): domain Eukaryota; kingdom Metazoa; phylum Chordata; class Aves; order Cariamiformes; family Cariamidae; genus Cariama; species Cariama cristata. The sequence continues at coordinate 8,507 of NW_009598540.1, read as the reverse complement.
ACAATTATTTCAAGGAAGTAATATTAATTTCCCCCAAAGAGAGTAAGCAGAATGAATGCCTAGCACTCCAGTTGAAATAGCATTACCAGAAGTTTCAGACTAAGCTATGCATTTAATGCATATAGCTTAGGCAGTGCATCAACCTTCATTGATGCCAACAGTTGGAAATGGAACCACGGTAACTAAATGAGTGCAAGCGCCTGGTCTTCTGAACAACAGAAGAGACATACTCATTGACCTGAACAACAGAAGAGACATACCGATTCACCTAAGGGATTCATTACCAACAAAAATGTAACAATAACAACAATAACAATGATGCATTTCACTTGAGGTTCATTTTAATGGAGCTCATAAAAAAACACCGATAGTTTCCAAAATTTGTTTTGTGTAATTCAAACCCCTAGTGATGCTTACCCCCATAATGAATAATGCTTTATCTGTTCTATCCTTCCCCATTAATATTTCAAAAATTTTCCATGATATTATGTAACCCTAACTACAATTCCAACAGTAAATTGGTAAGTGGTTCAATAAACAAGAAAAGTTGAGACTTTTCTTGTGACGTGTAATTATTCAGACGATAGAACGGTGCTTCAAACTTAAAACAATCATTGATCAGACTTTGGCAAAATCTGCATAAGTACTCCATACAGTGCTCTGCTGCATGTCTCACCTTTATGAAGAAAGGCATAAAGGAAAGCTTAACTCCACGAATTTGTGCTAGAGGTTTCAGCTCTTCTCGCAACTGAACAAGCTGAGTCAAATCAATCTCATCACAATAACCAAAGTGGGGTATCTTCAGGGCTGCGCTCATAGTCTTTACCATTGCCTTGTGAAAACCTGGAAAATATTCACTGACTTCTTAAACCATGGTTATGGTGAAATTTCAATTATTTGTTTCCATTACACAAATTACACAACATAAAAAAAATAAACCAAAACAAAGCCCAACCTCAACAAAAAAAGGACAGGATAAAGCTCATTTTAGGATCAGCAGTTATTCAGCACATGCAACTCAATTTTTATGATTGCAGTATTTCAGATTATATTACTGCGTATCTCTCCTATGTATGTATGTATCTGAAATTATAAGACAGTAATCTGCACTACTCTCTCCAGCCTCTCCAAATAAACATTGCCTGAAAAGACAAGCAAAAACCTTTTACCTTCCCCTTCTAATGTGGTTTTTCTTACTTTAGTCTCTTTTGTTGCACTCTTCTCCCCAAGTGTGAATGCTGAAGTACACTATTATTAAGCACTGACAAACCCTTATATTCACAGCACTTTGCCACTAATTGCATAATGATTCATACAGTGACAAATTCACGTTTCAGAATTCCTACCTGTTTCAGCATACATTGAAAGAAACACAGATTAAAAATGAGCAAGTGCAAATTGCAGTCCAACTTCATCCAAACAAAACGTGAATAATTATTTCATAAAATAACAATTTCATGCAACACCTTCTTATAGAGCGTGTTTTCCTATCGCTTACTTGCATGACAATAACATGTAACGCAGGCCCATCAAAAGAAATCAGCTGTTCACTGAGTAACATTTACTGGCAGTCTACTGTGAACATGGTCTCAAGATTTTATATTTTATGATTTACCTGTTACAGGTTCAGTTTTATCTTTTCCTGAAAACACAATGGGTCTGGAAACAGGTACAGGAATTTTGTGTGCTTTGTCCTTTGGAGCAGCTGGCACAGTCTCTGATTTTGGCAAAGGTGGGATAATTTCAGCCTTCGGTGATGGAGGTAAAATAGCTCCTGTTTGTTTAGCCAAGTAATTGAGTATGTCTTCTTTAAGGATTCTGTTATCTTTCCCTGTTCCAACAACTTCACTCAATTTAATCTGAGAAGTACATAACAAGCCATGACTCTTTCATTTTACAGCAATATAAAAATATCCTATATTGTAAGCTACAGTTAAAATTATTCCAGTTACTGATCCAACATACCTACAGTTTTCTTTCCCTTTCTGTGATTTATTAGGTACTTAACATTGTTCAAATCATACAGAAGGTCCACTAGGTGTCTAACTGCATACTTTAAGGAGGAACTATGTATACTACTTACCTCTTAATTACCTCATAGGAATAATTGTGAAATATTACTTTGAGGAAAGCTATTTGTCACTTAATGTTCTCTACTTATTGTTTTATTTTTCTCTTAAAAATGCACCACAAGCTTTCAAAACCGAATGAATATTCATAGATTCACAGGAAAAAAGAATTTAAAAAGCACTTCAAAGATCACCTAGTACATCCTCTGCTCTAATACAAATCTGAAAAACAGAACAAGGCAGCTAAAGCTGAAATTCCATTCCTGCCTCCTCCTTCCTCTCTCCCAGGGATCTATTCTGACACTTTACTATTTTTATTCTAACAACGTTTTCTTGATCTCCAGCCTAAAGCATCCTAGCTGCATTTTAAGCCCAGTAATTCTTTTCCTATCTACCATAATCATCAGAAAGCACAATCCTCTTCATCTTTACAACAGTTTTCAGATGTCTGAAACGTATTTGAAAACAAGGCATTTCTCACTGCACCTCCCTCTAGATCAATGTTCCCCTAGTCTGTCAAACTGCTATATAAAAGATGGATAAAATGCAGCAGGACCTGATTCAGCAAACTTACATTGTTCTCCATGGCCAGACGACGAACTGCAGGGGTTGCTAATGTTTTGTGACCTTTTATCTCTTGGTGAGTGTGCTCTTCATGAGACATAGGAGGTGTTTCAACAACATCTTCTTCTGGGGCAAGACCTGCAAACAACAAGAAAAATTTTAACTTTACTACATTACAAGCATTTGTTAAATTCCAACCTCAACCATTCTGTGATTCCGTGACAGGTGAAGTTTTTAACATTTGAGCCACTGTAGATGCTAAAGGCAGCTGCTTAAGCTGAATTTTCCAATAGGAAATGTTTAGCTTTCGGGATTTTAAATCCTAATAAAATATCACAGCTTCTTCTATTTAATATTCTTGACTTTATATAGGGGAAAAAAAATAATCAGTTTTAAGATTTACAGGAGGAAAAAGTAAACTCCCTTGTCACTGATGGTTTTATAGCAACAAACATAAAATATACAAGAGAAAAAAACAGCTTACAATACCTTTTGAAGCATCAATTTCAATGTCCACTAATGGTTTTCCAACATAAGCAATGTCATCTAAATTATAATGGAGTTTTCTAATGATGCCATCATAACGACTAGTAATAGTAACAGAAGCTTTATCACTTTGTACTTCACAGATGCTATCAAACTGAGACACACTATCACCTTCTTTTATATACCTAAGAGAAAAGACACGGGTTAGTATAAAACATATTAAGTGTAAAAATCTATGCTGTGTATTCTTTTGGTAAGTTCAGTTATGTACATCTCCATGTCACCGTCAAACCAGGACACTCCACAACATGAAAAGGCATTCCAGATAAGAAGACAAATTCTACATAATGGATATATTTGCTATATACTTTTTGCCTGACTACTCCAGAACCCTTTGCTGGGTGAAATGACACAATGATTTAGAATATCATCACATGTATTTTTACTATTACTTTAGTAAAGCAGAGTTTTCTTGACAGATTATAAGCCATCTAAAAACAAGAATGAGCCCAGCTTAGTCTGAACATAAGGAAGTTCTTAGTTTCAAATTGCCAGGATCAGTGTATGATCAGTTTCAGAAAAGAAACCAAAAGTGGGAAACACTGTTTTCTATGCAAAGAGAGGTATTTTCACTTATTTGTACAAAGAACAAGGCATTTCAACACTTCATTCACCATCCTTCACTGTACACTTTCATTTTGCTTAATCCATTCATGATTGACTTTTTACAAACAATGTAAATGTTCAAATCTTCTAAAGTCAACAGAGAAGAGGTATAGGATAAAACTATGTGGATTCTCCAGACTAGTAATTTGTTTCTAAAGTTCAGCCTAAGTAAGTATAATAAAAGACAGACCTCCTGCACTCTAAAAACATTAATCACTGAAGGAAAGCCGATACACAGGTGCAGTTAGGGCATCCCATTCCTTCCACCTTTTCCACTCTCAAATTAACCAGATTGCAAATAAACAAAATTTAAAGTCCAGTATATACAAGGTTTTAAAATGTGGAAAATGAAAAAATTCACTAGTAACCCAGAAAACGTATTCTCAGATAAATAATTGATAATACAGCTGTTAAACTACTTGCTGATTTTTTCGTACATTTCTAAGAAAGTAGAGCTTACCATTCTTTTACAGTCACCTCTGTAATTCCTTCTCCAATGTCAGAAAGCTTAAACTGGACAATTTGGCCATGTGAAACTTAAAACAGACAATAAGGAAATACAGCATGTTTAATATCAAATATAAGATATCAGACAGAAAAATCTGAATACATCAGAAACAGTCTACATACCAGTCATATACAAACTGCTAACATAACACTCATAAAATACCAAAATAAATTATTTTATTATGGAAAAGATTACCAGCAGATGTTCTGAATAATCGCTGTTGATGACTAAACTTGAGGGAAGATTTGTCAAACACGCACACATATTTTGATTTTATAAAGCGAATGCTGCTGCACGATCTAACACGGTGAATGCAAACCTGGAGGAGACAAGTCTCAAGTGTTAATATAATGGACTGAGGAATGTAGAGCTCATTTAAGATTTCTGATGCAACAGTAATACTAAAATAGTTTAATTCTAGTTTATATACAAGTAGTTCTTACGGAAACACAATTATATTGAATACATAGTGAATGTACAATAACCATTAAATTAGCATAAGCTTTGCCAGGTCTTTAACTTCTTTCACTAACACAACACATGGGGAGATCAAAGCCACAATAACATAACCAATTAACAAAAATCATGACAAGATCTGGTAAGAGATTCATACTTGCTATTGTTTCTCTAAGCAGTTAGTTTAATCAGGACACACACACAAAAACCATACATAGTATCGACTACATCAGCCATCTGAAATATTCTTATCCAGAATAGATGCTGGAAGAGAACCCTAGACTGCAGGAAAAATCAGCATATTTTTCTTTGTTAGTTCTTATTCCAATTAAAGGTTGATCAGAAGTACTAATGGGAAAATAAATTCACACCAGAGGGCAGACAGTTGCCCTTTTGTTTCTGTTAATATACAGGGGGCAGTCATCTTCAAGTAAGTATCATTTCACACCAACTTCAATGACATTTTTAAAGAACTGGGTGTGAGATGGTTTTCTTTCATGGTTACAATTATACTTAACCAGAAATCAACTTAAAGGGTCAATGGAATTTTCTGAAACGTTCTTCAGACAAAACCTTATGCTTTAAAGCATCATGTAATCAGTCATGATTTTGGTCAAAAGCAAAGCCAGTAGCACTTGCACTGACATAAACAGGCATTTTATCATTAATTTCGAGAGAAGTTAGTTCAGATCCTGTCTTAGTAAGATTTCTTAAATCTAATGTAATTCTGATGTTGTCTTAGAATGCTGTAAAATTAATAAAAATAACAATTTATCTTTAGATACTATCTCTAATTAATTTAGAGATATGAAAAAATTCAGGTGCTACAATGTACCTCAAGTAGCTCAAAACTGTAAAATTTAGAAATTATCTTCTTAGAGGAGCCAGAAAACAGCACACCTGCATGGGAAAGTTCACATTTTCTATATTATTTAATCTAGCATTGCAAGTTATATTTAATATCACGTTTCTTTTAGGAATGAATATTTACACAATACAATCTACCATAAAGGACACAACAAAGTCATATAGAGTTACTTTTCAGCTGCCTGCTACTAAGATTGTATCTACTGACCTAGAATAAGTATTTTTCTAATTCCTATAATAAGCAAACAATAAATTCTTTTTATTAGTCCTCCAAACAATTTTCCCTATTAAAAAAACAGGTAAAATGGTAATTTTAAGCTATGACATCTTATTTTATAAACACATTTAAAATTGTCATTCAATTACAAAACTGGTATACAATGTACATCTTCACAAGCCCATTTTCTCCTATTTTTAATTCTAGTTTTCTTCCCACTTGAGTCCATGGTTACGTTTTTTTTATCCAACAAGATCTTTTTGTCCCAAACTTACAATAAAACTCTTTTCTCTTTATATGACCCTACATGGAAAACATTCAATATTTACCTGTGAAGATGATGACAAGGAGCACATCAAACCTCTGAACTATTTCTAAATGTGAAGTTTCATATTGCTTTCCATGTGTTTTTTACATTTGGTAACCAATGCAGGTAGTGAATTAGTAATGTCACTGCCAAAAAAACAGACTGCTTTTGTTACAGAAGAGTTTCAACACTGTTTCAAATTATATTTGTAGAAATAATTCAAAACTACTGCATTTTTTAAGAACTGAATCTTTTTGATTTGCAGTTTTGCACATTGTCTACTAAAAAGTTCATATGCTAGTATGTTAAAGCAATAATACAATACCCAATCTCTTCACAGAACAGTGTTCCTTTCTAACAAGAAAAATTAAAATCCATGAAATAAAGAGACTGTGCTTATTAATTTCAGTATTTAATCACCATAATACTATTTCCTGTGTAATGCCAAATAAGGAAATTTATATATAAAAATAAAAGAGACAAAATTAGTTCTAATATTCATAGCATACACATCTACATATCTTGATATCTGGAAAAATATAGTAATAAAATAACAACAGAGTACTAGCACTTATGTTTATGTCACCACCATTACACTATATGACAATTTAAAGGCAATAATGCCACAGCAAGAGAACACCTTTCCTGTGCAAGTCTTCAAAGTGTAGAGTTACTGTGGCGAGAAGAAACCAAGGGCCCATTCCAGTCTCTCACTGAGGACACATCAGCCACTGATAACAGGCTAAGACTTGTGGTTTGAACCAAGACAACATGGGAGCTGTATGCTATTTGGGGCAGAACTGCCTTGCCCATCTTTAGTTCAGTTTTGGTTGTTTCCTTAAAACGAAGCCAACCGTGCTTTTTTAAAGCACCACTAATCCTAAAAATCTACTGCTGGCCTCAGAACAAAATGTTTTTATGCAGCCTGCAGGCAACCAACTACCTGATGAAGTAACACTGAATTTCAAAGTCAAATGGAATAGTTTGTGCTTAAAGGCAATGACTTCTCATTAAAGGATACTCCTCTATAGAACTCTTTTGACTTACTGTCACGTTGAGTCGTTTCAATGAACATTAACTTACATTGGATTTGTTTTGCGTACATATTCTATATCTCCAAGTATATAGTTGCCTATATAGTAAACCAATGTCCTTGATAGCATGTTTCAGTCAGACATTATTCCTCACCTAAATAACTGGCACCACGTCCTACTGTCTAGGTAACTGTTATTTCCGTACTACTGAACACAAAGACCCCCAGGATCCTTTCTTCTTGACAACTTACAGCCCCCATGGACAACCACCATTACTTTGTCCTTCTTGCTCTCATTAGCCAAAGTGTTTGCAAAAGCATTGAGAATATTAAAATAAAGCCCTTTAATATTATAATAATGATATTCTTTATTAGATCTTATCACTGCTTCACAGCAGATGATCACAAGAAGAATCAGTACCTACCAAAATTCAAAACGCGCTTGCAGGAAACACACACTATAAAGAGCCAATTCTATAGCTCATCATGCACATAGATAAGATGAGCATTTTCATGTCATCAGAATCTTCCTCTTGATTTAAGAGTAGATGGGTTAGTTAGAAAGAAAACTAAAAAGAAGCTGCTATTTTCAATGTTCTGAATTAGTAAAATTACTTATATGTAGCCGAAAACTAGATAATTACAAAAGTATCACTGAAAAAATTCCTTGCTACTATGCTTTCAAAATATAGTGAGTTATTATTAAGAGCAAAAATAATAATAGAAACTAGAACTGATCCTTAATTTGCTTTTCACTTGGATTATCTTACAATAAGATGTCTCTTTTTCTGACATTCCACAAAATAGCAGTGACATAATTGGAAACCAACTGTCTTCACTACAGCAGGAAGACTACAATACAAGAAGGCAGAAGAAAGCACAAAGTAAGTCTTCACGATGGTATATGCTTATGAGATTGTAAGTGTCCTAAAAGGCAACCAAGTAGTTTACCTTACCGTACTTCAGGAAGTGATCTCAACTACTTAATTTACAAATACCAAGGCTCCTGGGATTCAAAGAAATAACTTTCCCCTTTCTGTGTGTGTAACTACACTGTTTCTGTGCAGATACGGCACGCTAAGGGGGCTGATGCGTAGGCGGAGGAGCAGCGATGGCAGCGTAAGGTATAAGCAATGCAAAGAATCGGACGACTAAGAAATTAACAGAAGAGAAGGACGTCAGGGGCTTATTACAGAAGGCACACGTTTCTTTCACGGGAAACATGGGCGACAGGGAAGAAATTCAGGGGGCAGCAGCGTGGGGCAGGGGAAGTCTGTTCTGGGGGTCCTTTGGGAGTGAGGACACTCCGATCCCCAGGGAGCAGCGGGCGGGCT
>NW_009598539.1:20599-23703 GCF_000690535.1 Cariama cristata | reverse complement strand
AGGTCCTTTCCAACCCAAACCACTCTATGGTTTCAGATATTTTCTATACACTGTTAAGTACCACAGTGTAATTTACTGCTATCCCTCCCTCTTTCCTTCCGGACATTCAAGTCGAATAAAGGAAAGCTTGGGCCAAAGAAAGAATCCAGACCTGAGTTTTTCCACGTACTTGAGGAAGAGAGTTTGCATGTTGGCAAAGAAAAGAAACTGAGGTTTTTCATCTCACAGTAGAGCAGAACTTCGTTTAGCCTGAACAAAACAGTCCTACAGTAATAATTGGTACAGGATGCAAACTCTAGAATCACCAGGAATTGTTTTGGGTGTTCCAGATGTGGACTGGTAATGACTTTGGGATATAATTAGACTGCTATTTGCTCAAATGTTTGCTCTGGCATGTTGTGTCAGTTTGACTAGATTTGGTTTAGATTTAACTAAGAATGTATGAGCACATGGCTTGTTTCTGGTTTTATCGACTTCCATCTTTACCCTTTTAAACTGTTCCTTCTTCACATAGGAAGAGTAGAAGGGTTTTCTGATACAATTTTTGAAGCTGCTTTGGTTCAGGCAAGTGAACATACATATCTGATTTAACTTTCTGAACCAGGGGATCCTCTTGTTGTACTCTGTTTTCAAGCATAATTTGCCAACTCTGTGATTACATCAGTAGTAAAGACTTTAAAACAGTTTAAGTATTAATTCATTTCAATTTATTATAATATTTCTAAAAGGTGTATCTGGAATGGGCACTTTCCATGACTGAAGTCTCTTGGCATGTACATCGAGCACGTAGTGTATCAGGAAAAAAAACTCTTTTCTGTTAGTATATTTCAGATACGGAGGAGAAAAATTAATCGTATAGAGGCTTCCCCCAGCCTCCAAGGTGAACTCTAAAATACAGTGTTGTTTAAGGCTGGATATATATGTTGTTTTCAAATAATAACATACCTGTACCAGGAATCATTATCTGGAAAATAATTACAAATGTTGGGGAAATAATATTCGGGGCATATATTTAGAAGATTGTACTCAGGCTGAGAACATATGCTATTCATGTGTGTCTTCTAAAAATATTTTCACATGCAAATTACACGCCCGTTGGCTGCGTACTTCTAACCAGCTTGTCACTGCGTGGTGGTCCCTGAGAAACTGAAGAGGGAGTGGGAGGTACCAACTGAAAACTTTTGCTCTGAAGGTTTTGTTTCTCAGGTTTTACGTTTGCTTGGCTTTCCTTCTTCTTTTTCCAAAATGTAACAGAAGAATATTAAAATTTAACTTGCAAAGTGCCATTTTGGAAATGTAAGAAGAATAAACTAATCAATTATATGTGTACCTCTTTTTCTCGGCTTAATGGTTAAATACCTTATTAATGTTGTGTTGTTAAATATCTACCACAAGAAAGCTTAGTCACAGTAATCTCAACTTTGATAATTTTGGGGTATATAATGCCAAGATTACTGTGATTGTAAATCTTCTTGCATTCATAACTATTTTTAAAGTCCACAAACTACTAACAGTACTGATTTTAATGTATACATGTAGTATCCTTTGGCTATTGCATCGTAGTATTTCAACTAAAGACAGGTTTCTGCATTTGAGACAGAGGTTGTAAAATCAGTAGGTAAAACATGAGGCCAGATTCTTTTTTGTCAACTGCTACCTCTTTAAACCCTTTTTTCTGGAGTAAAAACCTCTTATGTTTTTATTTTTTTCTCCCTATGCGTTTGAAAATAAATGCTACATTGTTTCCCTACTATGGTGTCTGTAGCCTTGCCAGAGCGGGAGAAATCTATTAACTGCTTTCGGTTAAAGGTAGACTTTTTTTCTTTCTTGGTTCTTAAGAGTGGCTCTTTATTTTGTCATCCTTACAGCAGCATACTCTTTGCTGTGTAGCGAAGAGAGAAACTGAACACCTTAGGCCTGATGCACTGTTCTCAAAAATCATTGCAAAGATTTCCATTTGGGAATTGCAGCTGGCCTTCAAAATACCTTTTCTTAATTTTCATTCTATTCTTTCAGTTATTTTTACCTCCCTGCCCTAAAGCCTGTATGCTTCTGACTCCATTCCAGTAGGGAACAATAGCCCAAACTTAGTAGCTTGTGTGTTTTCAGAAATGAATTACTTCCCCACAAGAAATACTGCTGAAAATATCAATGATAAAATATTGCTTCAGGAACCCGTGTAAAGATGGATGATGTTTGGTATTATCACGGTTGCCATGTTGTGCACTTGTGTCCTTAGGATTCTTCCAATAGTTAGGTTATATTCTGGTGGCATCATGGTGTTGCATTGCTACTCTTAGTGCAAGTCAGCATAAATAGAAAATACATTGTAATGTTGACGGAAAAATTTGACAGGGACCCAGCATGAGGTAATATAACAACAGTCAGACAACATTCTTGTCTCTGTAAGGGCAAAGATCTTGGCTAGCTTGATTATGATGGCAAGGACTTTAAAAACTGATGGGAAAGTTTGGAGATGCATTGGTTAAAAGATGTAGAAAATAAAAAGGATTAGAGCAAGCCAAGTGTTTTGAAATGGACAAATCATAGATAGTATTTGATGCCCAAATATGATATGTTGGTTTCTGGTCTTGCACTGTTTTTTCTTTAATTGGTGGTGTTCTTTAAAGGCAGATTATATTTGATTCTCCTTTTTGTACTGGCTTTCTGTTCTCCTGTATGAAAGTCCGTGATTTCTAAGGTGGTGGGGTTTTTTTTCTTAGTTGTGACTATAGTTTTAAGTGGTTGACTTTCGGCAGAATTCAAAGATATTTTGTCAGTAAGGTGATTCATTAGTTTTGAGAATAGTGATTTTCAGCAATAGCAGCTGAAGGCAGTATTCTACAGGATTTAGGAAAATGGAGATGATCTAAAATGTGCCGTTTCTCTTCTATGTGTTTTTATAAAAGGGAAATAAACTCTAAATTACATCTGTGCAAGTATACAATATTTGATGTAACACATGGCTCTTTAAAAAGGATCTAATTGTTTCATTCTGTTTTCAAAGTAACTTTGAAGGCTGGCTGTTTTGTTTTCTTGAAGATAAGCGGAAATCAAACATTAATTAAAGTCGAACCCTTGTGGCTCTTGGAAAAGTTTCTAAA